>NC_136929.1:7145932-7337659 GCF_949752795.1 Hyperoodon ampullatus | reverse complement strand
TTATTTGGCACATAACATGAGTTCAATGAAGCCTTATTAGCATCAATAATAAAGGAGAAATAAAAGTTTTTCAATATTAATAATAAATAACTTATGCAATGAGTTAACAAAAGCAAATCCTAAATGCTTACTCAGTGAAATAGTCATAACTCTCTTAAAATGGAACTGTATATGCCACGTGGCAGAGCCAATGGAAAAGGGATACCCTAGAGAGCTGTTGAACATATGGCCTCAAATACCTTACTTAAGCAGGTAGAAATAAAGTTCACAGGAAATAAAAGCTAGTATTAAAAAAAATGAAGCATGCAAAATAAGGATGATAAAGCAGCAAACATGATAGTCATAAATTCCCAGAATTTGGTTGAATGTGCAGAAAATTTAATAAGCACAGCCATTATCAAAAGTGCTGAGAGTAAGCAGGAAGGCAGCTCAGGTGTAGGGATCCTTGAAGGGATGGGGGCAGAGCTCTGCCAGTGCACAGAAGCAGAGGTGCAAGCTGAGAACAATGACCTTTTAAAATAGATACAAATGACCTACTTAGAGGACACTGAAAAGATCCGAGTTTAAAGAAGAGCTAATAGGAAAAGCTCAAATAGCAAATGTGAAATCCCTGAAATTAGAGACAAAAGCCTGTATTATAGGATGAAAAAATATCAGCAGATGTAAATTCAGCCTCTTGTAGGCATGTGAAACACCTGGTGTGTCCCAGGTCAGATTTGTATTTCTTTTGCCAAATCTGCCAACTCCAGTATATGTACATCAGTATTTCCAGGATTGTGATTTTTGGTGAATGCTGAACCAAACAATTATATAACCATTAGGTAATTCCCACTAGACCAAAAGATCTGAGAAGAGGTTACTGCTTCACTCTTTCTACTGGTGTGAACACATCACAAATCAAGTACTTAGCACACAGTAAGTACTTAATTTTAGTAACCTAATTTATTAAATAAATGAATTATTTCTACCTTTATGTTTCAAAATTGTGATGTTTATATTACATTGTTAATTGTAATTTGTGAACAAAATAATTAATTCAGCTATGCCTCTGATAATTTCTTATATAAATTTAGACTCAGTCTAAAAATAATGTTTTGCAAGTTAGTAATGTAAATAGTTGTATAATATGTATGGGGGTTATTATACATTGAATGAAATTTGTTTAACATTAATTCTGGTGGTTGTAAGAATCATAATAAAAGTACACAATCTAACACACCATTGTAAAGCAATTATACTCCAATAAAGATGTTAAAAAAAAAAGTACACAATCCAGATCATTTTGCCTTTCATGACTGGCCAAATAATTCAGAGGAATGACATGTCTCCATTTCATTAAGACCAACATTTGTTAAGCAAATACTTTTAAAATATATGTAATTGATGAGAGAAAAAAATTCTTCTTCATTCTCTTCTTCAATAATGTCTTCTATTATATTCTGAAATGCCTAGTATAGTAATAAGTCCTCTAAATAATTGGAACATCTGGGGATGAAATTAGAAACCGAGAGATGATGCAAGATTCATCTGCTGAGTCCTCTAAGCGATCATATTTTCCCTGTGCTCGAAATTTTTTGACACTTCCTATAACCAGGCTGTCTCATTTGACATTTGCGTTGTTCCTTAATCTTCGTGTATTTTTTTTTAATCTTGTATCTCCAACCAGATTGAAATCTTCTGGATGACAATTATTAACTTGATATTCTTTTGTCTTTTCAATGCTGCTGTCAGGTATTAAGTGCTAATTTAAAAATAGCTAATTGAATATAAATAAATCCATTAAAAGAAGCAGTAGTACATGTCTACTTATAAGATGTATTGAAAATGCAATGGTCATTTCTCCACTGATTGACCATGACTAAATTTTAAAGTGAGTCCCTTGTAGGAAAGTATGCTCACCAAGAGACTCAATTGTCTAGAAAGAGTACAGCAGCTTAATCTCCAATTAATGACAAGGTCACAACACACATAGCCTCTTAGGAAATTAGATTAATCAGTGAATGGTAGATTTTTCCTGCCTCTGTGGTCTTCTGCTATACTCCTCATGCTGGGTAAAGTGAAACTCTGTCTCTGGACAAGAGGTGAATGGGAAGAAGTGGTTTGGCTGGAGTAGCCACTCTAGAAACCTCTGATGGAGATACAGACAAGAAGATTCACATCTGGGAGTCTTATCCTGGAGATGATCCAACGTTGAATGGTGGCATATATCCTCAACTAGGCTAGAAATAAGTGCATAGCACAGAGGGGACATGGGAGTGGTTTGTCAAGATGAGTAAGTGTGAGAAGTAATGAGAAAGAAGGGAGTTGCCAGACATGCGTAGGTGGGTTTGATTTAAGGTGGTCTCACTATCTAAGAGTGCAGGCAGACTGGAATTATTTATAGGGAATAGATTCAGGATCAGACTAACTCAGAAACAAACAAATACAGTGGTTGTTTATTGTTGTCTGTTTGTTTTATTTTAAATGAGTCCTGCTCTTTAGTATGGTAAGAGGAAAGAAACAACATATACGATCTGTTGTAATCATAGGTACATACACATTTCAGTTTTATGTTGAATTGCTTTCTGTGATTACATGGCAAGAAGCTCATTCCAAAAGAAATGATGAATTTTAAAAATTTGCTATGGGTTGTAGTTTGAAAATCATCAATACTCCTCCTCATCATCACCTTCGTCACCAAAATCTCCCCAGCTACTTTCAAATAATCTGCAAGAAAATATTATTTTACATTGTGGGACAAAACCAGACTGCACAATTTACACAAAAGATCAATGAACACAAAGAAAAATGCATGTGGAAATTGATACCTTTCATATTATTGCACAAAGTTCTTCACTCTCTATGTGTTCACGTTTTCAAAGGCAAGACCAATCATCAACCATTACTAGCAACATAAAAAGATTCAGAGAATCACATCAAGGATACAGTACTAGTTAGTAAAACAACAAAGGCAATATTTGATCTTGGTTTTGGACAGAGAGATTCCACTTAAGGAAGACTTGATATTCTACTGTGGCATGGATATGTTGACAAACAGCAAACAGGAAAGAGGAGAAAAGCTTAATAGCGATTGCAGTGTCATTTCACACTTTTATTCTTGCTTTTACATAAGCATCATAATATACATTACCTATCCTAACGCTGGAAGGAATCTTATTGCAGCTGTGAAGCAAATACAGCTTCACAGACCCTTTTATTACTACTCTTGCATCATCAGAAAAAGCATTAGGGACAATTACTATCACATGTCTCCATATCTTTATTAAGCATTTATGACCAATTTAAAATCCTACAATGTTTCATTTACCCTTTTACTGCAAAGTGTATTAATATTACTTTCTATACGAGAACAATGAGGTACAGAGTTACAACTATCTCAGTTTTAATTCAGCAGAAGCAGAAGGGATAGAACAGTCTTATTTCCTAAGCCAAACAATGAAAACACGTTTGCCAAACATGATTATTATCTCTATATTCCTACATATTTTTGAAACCTACTCCAATAATACACGTAGAAAAATCATTACATTTACGTCAGGGTCAGGTAATATGCATAACGTGCTCCAGATTTTTCCTCTCTTTCCATGAAAATTTACTCCTGTAGGTCAAAGGGTTGGGTGTGTCTAGAAATGACCTCTAGATCTACAACAGTGACCAGCTTAAAAATATATCTTGCATCTTAATCCCAAGCTGCAGATTTTTGGCTAGACTTTGATCCAGTGAGTCCATCTTTGAATTGCAAGGAAAAAGGCATTAAGGTGATGTCAGCCCCATGTGGAATAAATGGGAGAGATAGAATCCAGCTCTTTCTGTAATTATTACTGAGAGAAAATACTACAAGAAAAGTATATACCTACCACTGGTCCATAGTAAGTATATATGAAAGATGTAATTGCATTTCTCACAACAGGTAGGATTTGCCCTGGAGAGCTCGGCCAAGGTTCTGGAGTCTGGATGTAAACCAAGAACGTGGCATATCCCTATTGGGTAATATTCACCTTATAAAATAAAATTTATGGATTTACTTAATTATGCCATTTGATGCCCCTTCAGATTCATGGTCAAAGTTCAAGTCAACTAAATATCTTTGTAATGAGTGTACTTCTCAGGCTGAATGAAATAATTTACTGATTTTCTAATCACAATGAATCAGAAATTGATTAAATGTTCATTAACCTCATGCCACGGACAGTTAAGAAGGAGACTGCAATAAAGCATTTCTAGGTTTAATCAATATTTTTCTTCAACTGGTATTTAAGGAAGAAAACATCAGGGTACAGTTAAATCAATAACGTGAAACACGTTTTATATGTAGAAGAGTGACTAAATATTTTTATTGTTACTGGTGCTGGAACTAGTGGGTAAGTTTAAACTAAAAGGCAAGAAGCGAGACTATTATGAATTTCCTTCCTTTGAAGCTTTAAATAACAGGCATAATTTTGACCTCCAGCTTAGTGATTGCTTCCAGAGAACTGCTAATGAGGATTAGTAGCATTAGGATTGTCTTGCAACAAACACACACACACACACACACACACACACACAAGATATACATATACACATCATATGTGTGTGTGTATATATATATATATATATATATATATATATATATATATATATGCTTTAGTTGTGTTAATGAAATCACAAAAACAGAGAGTTTTGTTGCTCTTGTTTTGTAGTTCTTTTATTATTTTTTCCTTCTCTAAATAATGCAGAATATTTCCCGTGGCTTGAATTCCCACTTCTTGAACAGTCCCATATGAATGGCTACATTGGTGACACCCATTTAGCATTAGGAATGAAAATTACATCCTTCCTTGGACCACTCAGGCTCTCTGTCTTCCCTGTCTAGAGACAGCTACTCTTGATGTAACTTTCTTAAAACTTCTTTCCTACTTAGTATTTTCCCCATAGATGCCATTTCAGAGACAGATTCTGCCTCATTTCCAAATCACAACAGGAAAATTTAATGTGGCATCAGAATTTAGGATTAATTAGATGGAAGCAGACTTTTTCACACAGGTAACTCTCCCCTAGAGCATCACTCTGCAGCTGAACTCCAAATATTAGCTGGTAGGAGATGCATATCCCTTCCCAGGGGAATGTTGTTACTCACGGCGGTGAAGAAGGTGGTGGTCACTGGGCTTTTTCCGATACTGAGAGGTAAAAGGTTTTCACCTCTTTTCTTCTCCCTGCTTCTCCTCCTTCACCTTCACCTCTTCTTTTTTTTTTTTTTTTTTTTTTTTTTTTGCAGTACACGGGCCTCTCACTGCTGTGGCCTCTTCCGTTGCGGAGCACAGGCTCCGGATGCGCAGGCTCAGCGGCCATGGCTCACGGGCCCAGCCGCTCCACGGCACGTGGGTTCTTCCCAGACCGGGGCACGAACCCTTGTCCCCTGCATCAGCAGGCAGACTCTCAACCACTGCGCCACCAGGGAAGCCCTTCCTTCTTCTTCTTGTTCATCTTGCTTTTCTCTTGACTAATAAAGGGCAGCTTAATTCCTCCATCAGGTAGCAGAATACATTAATGAAAAGTGGAAGAGTTAATTTTTTCTACATAATAAAACTAAGGGGATTGAATTTCCAGGGAGAGAGTTCATGCTGAGAAGACCCAGAAATGGGGAAGTAAGGCATCTGGAAAGAGAATGAAGTGATTCACCTGGAGATTATAAGATCTCTCAGTACAAAATTTTAGAAAATTCTTGTATGAAGTTAATGTAGCCTTTGGTGCATTTAAGATAAGGGTCTGTGCTCTGTCTCTGAAATGTCATGGTGTCATTGAAATGGGGAGAGCAAGTGGAATGACCAGACAATGGTCTTGGAAGCAGAAGACTGTATAGAGAGCCACCAGGGAATAGGGAAACTCTCCCAGCTTTGAACTCCCCTTTCCACCTGAATCCCAGGAAAAGAAGTTGGAATGGCAGGGATCAGCCCTAGCACGTGGAAGGGATTAGAGCATATTTCATTTGAATTTCAAAGGATGGGATGCTACTTTTAACACTAGAGTTATATATAGGGAGAGGTCACATCTTAGATATTGAGTTTATAAGAAAAATATAAACCAAAATTAGCATGCTGAATTATTAAAACTCACTTATTGCAGAATTAATATCAGTATTTTTATGTTTTGAGCTCACTGTTTTTTTAACTACTGTGCCATAGCTAAATATGTATTAACTTGGGGAGTGATTTTGTATTGTTGCTTTTAAAGGCTACTGGTACAAAAATACAGTGGTTTTTTTGTAAACTAGTGGAAAATTCATATAAATATGTGTAATATGTATTTTTATCTCACACAAATTTTGTGTTGATAGTATGGCAGTATGTTATGTTTGTGTGTGTGTGTGTTTTCTTCTTTACAAGTTCTTGGCCCCAGGGTCCTCTGCCTGTTAAATGGGCTAAAAAGTAGAGTGGGTTCATCTCAGGATTAGGTCAGGGATCAACAACTATGACCCTTGGACCAAATCCAGGCCCCACCCATCTTTGTATATAAAGTTTTACTGGAACACAGCCAAGTTGATTCATTTGCATATTGTCTATGGCTGGTTTCTTGCTGAAAGCAGAGCTGAGTAGCTGTGACAGAGACCACACGGCCTGCAATGCCATAAATATTTACTCTCTGGCTCTTTACAGAAAGAGCTTGCCACACCTGGGTTAGACTTTCCCAACTCAAGAAAGAGGGTCTCCTGTATCCCTTCTAAAGCCAGATGCTAGATCCGGTGACATGAAATGGCGTAAGACACAGAGTACTATTCTGTGGACAGGCCAAAGCCAACCTGTTAAATTCCATCATGTATAATACTTTATTTATAGAACATTTTCGAAAATAAGTTTAAAATAATAGAAGATGCATTTTATTTCTTTAGATCTTTACTCTTTTTAAGATGATATTATAGATCATTCATACATATAGCTATGAATATATACATATATATGCATAATCAATTCAGCTAAAAGTTTTTATGGGTATTCTTTTGCTCCATCTCATCTATATGCTACATTATACAAAGTGGGCTATCTAGTAGCTTCAGCTCGGTGGATAAAAGTCAGCTGTTTTTGCCCCTGTGAGGGGAAGAGTATATATCTAAAGAGACAAATATCTGTATTCTTATAGTCTAACTATCATAAGGTTTTGTATTATAGGATATAGAAATAAAGAATTGCACTATAAGCAAATTGAAATTAATGACATCTGGGAAAAGGCAGGACAATAAAACACATCATAGCAGGCACAAACATTGCCGTTTGAATTAGGATTTTTTCAATGTTTATTTTCTGATGCAAAATTTAGAAATGGAATCAAACATATATTAAAGAAGCACAAATAGAAAATGGAATTTCCTTTAGTTTTTCCTCTTCTCAGCAGGCATCCTGCTTCTGTACTTCTGCTGTGAACAGGAGTAAATCAACACTATTTTTGAAATGTTTGTCTAATTTTAGGCAACTAGACCGTGCTAATATCCTTGAATGTGGGGACCAGTCTAATGGGCCATTAGATTCCAAGTTCTATCTTGAATAATGATGGCAAAGAGTTTTTGGTGGAAGGAGTTCTATTGCCAGAATTCAATTACATGCAAAAGTGAATCTTTTTCTAACATAACAAGTGCATATTTTTGCCATGGTAAATGCATTCAAATGTACCCAGTTTTTCTTTTCTCACGAGTGGGGAGAAAACTAACTTCAAGTTCCTTTCTCACATTCCTGTTTTCTACTCCACATTTTCAGATGAGAGCATAAATGCTGAAGATGAGTAGATTACATCTGCAAGTAGATGTCTTGGCTGCAGCAGGAAATAATTCATTGACATAGCCACTCTGTGCACCTTCAGGAAAAGATACCGTCCACTGGGGAAGGGATGGATTAGGAGCTTGGGGTTAGCAAATGCAAACCGTCATATGTATGTATGTATGGCTGAATCACTTTGCCATACACCAGAAACTAACACAACATTGTAGATCGACTATACTTCAATAAAATAATTTTTTTAAAAAATATTTACCTTTATGATAACAGACATACTGAGTTGCTTTCCAGAAAAACAAACAAAAATGAAAACTTTAAGAATCTTTGAAACATGACTGTAGATTTGGCCTCAAGAAAGGCAACGTGGGACACAAAACACTAACATGAAAATAACGTCTTCTACAGACTCAAGGTTAAGAAACCAAACAGCTGGAATGTATCAAGCAACAAATATCGAATACATATGTTTACAGTTCATTTTATCTGTAAACTTTTTACCTGGGAAATAATCACATTGTGTTTATATCATCACTAATTAGAAAATTGACAGATACACTTACAAAGCAAGGCAAGGGTAATTTTTAAAACAATAAAATAATATTTCTAACACATTTAATATATCTTAGGACTATATGTATAGATACAACTTCCATGTTTCATATACATGTAGGGCCGTGTGTGTGCATGAGTGTGTCTGTGTCCACAGGTAAGAATAAAGTGTTTTTAGTATTTTATTTCTTCTTCTGACAGGAAAACTTTGAGAATGAAAGTTTATAAGAAATAATGGAAAAGAAAAAATGGAAAAAAAAAAGAAAGAATGGTAGTATATGTGCACATATACTAAAGAAAGTATCAAAGATGTAGATAAAAATACAAATGTAGCTTATGTATGTATAAAATGCAGATAACAGTACTATGATTAGTAGCAGAATCTGTCAAAAATCTAATTGTCAAGCCAGGAGAATTACTAAAATATAGGGTATCTGTAAGGTAAAATATCTTGTGAACTTTTAAAGTCATGCTTTATGGACTGAATTATGTCACTCACAAAATTGAATATATTGAAACCCTAATCTCCAAGGTGACTATATTTGGAGACAGGGCCTTTAAAGAGGTAATTTAAGGTTAAGTGAGACTGTAAGGGTGGGTCCCTTATGAGAAGAGAAAGACACCATGACATGCACATACAGAGAAAAGGCTATGTTAGGATACTGAGAGAAGGTGGCTATCTGCCAGCCAAGGAGAGAGGCCTCAGGAGAAACCAAACCTGCCAACACTTTGATCTTGGACTTCCAGTTTCCAACACTGTCAGAAGTAAATGCCTGTTTTTTAAACAGCTAAAAAAAAGAAATAGGGGCTTCCCTGGTAGTGCAGTGGTTGAGAGTCCGCCTGCCAATACAGGGGACACGGGTTCATGCCCTGGTCTGGGAAGATCCCACATGCTACAGAGCAGTTGAGCCCATGAGCCATGGCCACTGAGTCTGCTCGTCCGGAGCCTGTGCTCTGCAACGGGAGAGGCCACAACAGTGAGAGGCCCGCGTACCACAGGAAAAAAAAAAAAAAAAAAAAAGAAAGAATGGTAGTCCTCATTTTATTTATATATTGATTTTTGGAAATTGATTTGCAGATTTATCATTTAGATCTGAAGTCCTGCTCCTATTGTTAGGGGCCATTGTGCACACAGAGATGTGTCTGCTCAAACAGTGGGGAAACAACCCACCTGTTCTCCCCTTCTTAAAAGAGTGGAGCCGTCAGATGAAGCCCACAATTACAGTACTCCTTGTAATGCCACAAACTCTACTCCAACCAAGTATACAAACTTCCTGGGTTCCCTCGGCTCTTTGAACTTGGAGGCTCTGTCTTTTATTAACCATTATCTTTGGTTCTGAGTACCTCACATGGCCTTGGTGATTTTGTGTGTTCAGACATCACATAATCTCCCATATTTCTTCTTAATCTATTCCTCTGTCCTCAAAGTAAGCAAAATAAGTCCTTTGGAATTCATTAGAATTTTTTAAAGAAATATTTAATTACTAGCAGCTAATGGAAAGCCTTGGAATCTTGTGCGTGCATGTGGACATGTGTGTGTGCAGTGCCTGTGTATATTGTTGTGGTGATGGTGGTAGCTGTGGTTGTGGATGTGGTTATTACTGTTGATGCTTAAGTTTCTAACCACTTTATTTAATTACAGAGATCTTAGAGATGAAGACAAGGGCATGCAGAGAAACAATCACGGTGGAGAATAATAGTAGCCGTAGAGCAGGCTTTTTTTGAAAAACAAAATAAATTCTAAAATTTTTGGTAGGATGTGATAGCAGTAGCCTACCAAATTGCAGATACTCTGCCAACCTCTATTTACCCTCCTTAAAGCTATATTTTGGAAAATGCAAGGTCTTCTTTGTATCTCTCATAATGGTTTAAACCAAGTAGATATTTAACAAATATTTGGGGTGTTTGGATGTAAAAAGACTTGCAATCTTGGCTGCTTCTGGTGTAATGGAATTTCATACCTAATTTTTATTCATTAAGAATCTTTTCTGGCAGGTGGCTATACGTCAGTTGTGATGGAGAGATTACAATTCTGTGGTCAACCTAAAACGTAAAACGAATGCTCTGTTATAAAAAAACAAAAACAAAAGCAAAACTTTTCTACCAGAGAGTTAACTAACATCCCTCAAAAACATATACAAATATTAATATTAAATATATTTAGAAATATTCTATATACAATTACATACATATATATGTATATAATTTATCAATATTTATCTAAATAGTTCTTAAAGTTTGTGTATGTGGCCAAATTTGCATTTATCTTTGTATCATGCTACCATTTCAAAAGATGCATATATAGACATTTCTGCTCTTGGTGTTAATAAAACTTGTGCTTATGTGTTTAATAAGATAGAGCAAAAACGTGAACTCATTTAAAATAACTTAAAAACAATAAAGCCAATATTTTGTCAAAAATGAAAGGATGAGATGTGCATTTTCGTCTAAAATTTAAAAAATCCATGTTTTCTCAGATTTCAAAGGGGAAATAATTATTGACTTCTGATTGGTTAAAATTGGAATTTGTGATAAAATAATGAGAGAATGCATGTCATAGAGTTGTTTCAAAATTCTGAGATTTGGAATTTCCTGGCTGTCCAGTGGTTAGGACTCAGTGCTTTCACTGTGGTAGCCCAAGTTCAGTCCCTGATCAGGGAACTAAGATCTCACAAACTGCACTGTGCAGCCTAAATTAATTAATTAATTAATTAACTAATTTAAAAAAGGAATTCTGAGGTCAAGTCATGTCATGCTATAATTGATTCCAAACTATGAATTACATACATAAATTTAGATTCATAAATTTAACTATCCAACAAATATGCAATATATATCTATTACTGTAAGAGACTAAAGTGGATGTATATGTAAGTAATAAAAAACCTTTCCTCCAATAACTTACCAAAAGATATTTATAGCAAAAACTGAGCTATAGTATGACTTCTATTGGTTGTTTTCAGTTTGTTTTCAGAGGAAATAGTTTAAATGCTTAATCCATTAAAATGGAGTGCCTTAGAGGAAACTGAAATCTGTCAAGGGTTTTAAAGAAGACATCCTAAAAATGTTTCAAATAGCAATTATAAATTGTATTGAAACAAAGAAAAAATAGAAAATCTTACCAAAGAAATAGAAGTGATATAAAATAACCAAATCATAATTATAAAACTGAAAAATAAGTTAGAAATAAATTTAAAAATAAAGCTTGCTGCCCAGGCTTAAAAGTTGAGTGGAGATGATAGGATATATAATCAGTGAAATTGAAGATAGACCTATAGAACTTGCCCAATCTGAACAACAGAGAGAAAGTAGAGAAAAAAAAGAACAGAGCTTCAGGAATTCATAAGACAGTAATGAAAGATCCTTATTATCCATAGAATTTCAGGAGAGGCAAAAGAAAGTGTGACTGAGAGTATTTAAAGTAATAATGGCTGAAAACTTACCAAATGTGGTGAAAGATAAAAATCTACAGAACAAAGAAACTGAATGCATCACAAAAAAAGATAAAACTAAAAAAATCTACTCTAAAATACATCATAATTAAACTTCTGAAAACTAAAAATAAAGGAAAAAATCTTAGAAGTGGACAAAGAGAAATGACACATTATCATTGGGAAACCCAAATGAGAGCAGATCTCTTACCTGAAACCATGGAAGCCAGCAGGAGGTGGCACATCATTTTTAAAGTGCTGAAGAAAAAATGTAAGGAAAACTTTCCTTCAGGGATGATAGGGAAATAAAGATGTTTTCAAATGAAGGAAAATTAAAAGCATTTCTTGCTAGTAAACATATCCTTAAATACAGCTTAAGGAAGATCTTCAAACAGAAAGGCAAATAAAAAAAACACACAAACAAAACACTCAGTGCATCAAATAGGAAGAAAAACCCATGGAAAGAGGAGAATTGAGAGTACATATAATAGCATATCTTCATGTGTTTTATAAACCAATCTTCATGATTGAAACAAAAATTTTAATAGCATTGGAAAGTAAAGTCGTTGGTTTTAAAAGTAGAGAAGAGAGAATGATCTAAGTGGAATTAAATTTTCTAAACTCACTAAAAGTGGTAAAAAAAAAAAAAAAAAAGGACTACATATAATTATGTCTTAAAATAAAATCAGGGCACTCTGATCAGAACCAAAGAAAGGAAACTTTATTTCTAATGCTTTACATTTGATTGCATATTATTTAATTATTTCCCCAACAGAAAATATGTCTTATTTAGAGACTTCTCATACATACCATTATTTAGTGATATGTATTAAAGATCTTGTTGCTGGATCAATATATACTTTCAAAAACAAATTTGGGGGCTTATTTAGGAAATTTTAATATGAATTGAATATTAGGTAAGATTGGGAAACTACTGTTAGTTTCATTTGCTGTGCTAGTGACATTTTGATTATGGGAGAGAATGTCTTTAGTTATAAGACAGGCAAGCTGAGTTGTTTAAATTTGAGATGTCCCAATAATTTAGCTTATTTTCATATGGTTGTGCTTGCACACACTCACACAAACAAACAATGCAAAAATATAAATAATAAACATGTTAATGACTGTTGGATTTAGGTGGTGAATATCTAGGTATTATATTATTATTCAAATGCTTTAGTATGTCTGAAACTTTTCTTATAAAACTTGTAACAAAAAAAGGAGAAAAAAATGCACAGAATTGCTTTCTTAAATTAAAAACAGTCATACATAATGCTATCCTAGAAAATCTGAAAATAAAATAATTCTATGCTAAAAATATTGTTAAATTCAAGTTTTTCTCTTTCTTTAAATATCTCATTTTTTTGTGGTTCATAGTACATATAATACATTAATGTAGTGGTACATTTGAATACTGTATATAAAAATAAATGTTTAGACTATATATGATCAAAACTTACTGGGAGCTTTCATTTTGTTGTTTTGCAAATTCACAATATATGATCACTTCTGGTGTCAAATAAATTATTTTCTGTATAACTAGTGTGTATGTGATGCTTTTCACTCAGAATCTTAAAAAATTTCAACAACAAATAATTTTAGAACCTATTATAGGAAAAAGAAAGGAAAAAAATCTAACCTACCCACACCAATAGAATAGGTTATGGTTTAAAGAATGAAAATATAAAGAAATTCAAAATTATACATATCCAGAAGCTTAACAATTGAAATTGTTCCAAAGGACAGTGCGGGTATAACATGTCCAGATTTTGTTTTGTATTGACATTAATATGACTTTAATTTGGTTGGGGAAAATAATGTGAGACACAAGACAATTAGTAAAACTGACCGTAGGAGGAAATGGGGCTCAGCGGAATTGCTGAAGATTTTCTTCTTAGGAAATCAACAGTCGACATTTTCCTAGAAATTTAATGAAATACATTGATGGTTTAACATATGATTAATTGGCATATTCTGAAGCTAATTTGTACTTGTAAAAATTATAGTCATTTACCTTAAGAAATCACATAATTTCCAAATGTAACACCACGTTGGAAGGTGTGGCATTTTCTAGGCTTAGTGTACATTGGGAGAAGGTTTTCCAATCTCACAGGATCAGTAGTGCATTCGAAATGGTTGGGAACATGGACTGAAAGCTACAGATAAAAGACATTATTTTTTTCCTTTTTAATTTTGAGCTGACACCTGTAACGTCTGGTTGCCTGACACAGGATACAAAGGTAGATTCACTCTAGCTGCAGTCACAGACAACTCTTGTGCCTTACCAATAAACTTGTCTTAAAATTAACCAATAAGACCATAGGGAAATTAGGTCCTGGGTATTTTAAGAACATGTGCTCAAGAATTGAATGGGGTTTCCTAATTTTATTGCAAGTGCTGAAGTAAAGGGCTGTTTTGGGATATCTATCAATCTTGGACTTTCAGCCACAAGAATGGTTGTTCAGTCTCAGGGAGGTTGAAATTGAGGCATTCGTCACATGTAGATTTTTATTCCACATCTTTGAAAGAATTTCAACTGTGAAAGTGCCTTTGTCTAGTTTTATAGTCCTATTTCACAATAAAATAATTGATACACTCTAGACATAGAGGAAGCCTGATCAAACATAAACACTGAGGTGTATTCTTTTCCTAACAATTAGCTCAATTTAACTCAAGTATCACCCTCTCTTAAAGACAGTTGGCGAATGCTCTAGTTTCAATGTAGAAATGCTTACTCAACTGAACGACAACATGCATATCAGCTGCTGCATGGTAGATGAACTTTCTCTTGCCCTAATTTGGTTAAAGCATATGGTGCCTTCCTTGTTTTGAAATAAAATAGCACTGGGCATTCCTTCCCTGCCCATTAGAGTGTTGGAAATACATATTTAATTCTGGCTTAGTTTAAGAATTTCACAAGCAGCGGTGAAGTCAGAGTTCATTATAACTGGTTATATTACATACCTGCCCTATTTAAAATGTGAAACTAGTATTTAAGAATTATTATGCACAGTGGCAGCATATTAATGTTTATTTTATTAGCTCATGGATTATTATGTACAATGAGTTATATAAAAAGTTGATTTTGTTCCTACTGACATTGTTTCCACCTTGCAGTAATGTGAGCTGTAGCAAATCACATATAACAATCTATGGGTCTCCGAAGCTCAAACTTTTCATTCCCTTGGCAACACATTTTAAAAACGGGTGCATTTTGCAAGATGAGGATCAAATGTCAGCATGTTAAGTAGCCTAAGAAAATTAACCACTAATATGGATAAACTTCGAGTTCCTTTTATTAAATAGATCACTTTGCTTAAAGAACAGATATTTAGTTGATGACTGATTTCATCTTTTGGAATGTGATAATGAGGAAAAAAGAATGATTTTTACAAAAAAAGAAAACAGATTGAAAAAAAAGTAGAGCCACGGGAATTAAAAACAATCACAGACATTTGGAGAAACTTAATTGCCTGAACCACAGGAATATTTGTAATCCACCCTTTCTAATAAAACTGTACCTAAGATGATCAGTTTCCCTAAGTGTACTTTATATGAGAACAGGGAGTTTTCCAAGTGGTTCTTCTAAATTCTTAATGCTGTCAGTTTTGATGGAATGCAAGCAAGCAGTGACCAGTTACAGTGACATAAGGGAGAGCCCTGGTTTAAACACACCAAAGTCACATACTGAGGTAATAGAACCTTAAAGAAAGGTGGTTTTAATAAAGAATTCTTTTTATACTAAACGCATTTGTTTAGATTTATATTCTGTAGACTCTGATGACAACTCAATAAAGATTGCTCCAGACCTCAGTATTAATAAGATTTAATATAGTAAAGTTTCCAGAAATGTGTTTTTTGAAATATTATGAGCCAGGAAATAGTCCTCTGAAGCTGAATCTCATCAACAGATTTTATGAGTTTGAATTCAAAGAATTATATATAGTTTCTAAGAAAAAAAATGACCCCAAAGCAAGCAAATTAGTTAACTAGTTCTTATGCATGACAGATACGTATGCTAGAATGCAATACATCTTCTCTGAACTTTTTGAAGTTCACATTTTTGGAGTTAAGAGTAGAACAGAATCCATTATGTTTGCAGATGTATTGCACTGTAATTGCCAAAGGTCTTGGGCCAAAATATTAGTTCTTTTAAAACCCACTGCAGATTTAGAAATTTTAAATGGGTCTCTTAGATCATTCAAAAGAGGTGAAAAATTATATGTTGGAAATACAAAGAGCTCAGTATATATGCAGTAACTTAATTTAACAATAAGGATAAATTTCCCATATATTAAAATCATTTTAGGATATTTTCATAAGTATGGCTTGACTTTATTATAATTATTTTATGACCAGAAGAGAACATTTGGAATAGACATATTTGAAAAAAGAATCTTACCTGATTTATGTGATTATTTCACTTACTCTGAGGCAATTTATTACTTCTATATTTTAATCTCAGTGCTCTTTTCTAAATTTAAGAGAATCTATCCTATGTTATCTATAAACTTATTTGATTCTAACAGTGCTTAATAGGAATGGAAACAAGTTCACTTAGTGAATTTTAGGAAAGTAGAAAACCTTTATAAATTCTTAAAATAATTACTTTTAACTTTGAAATTTTACATGAAAATATCAGGGCATTTCAAGTGTATTTGGGTGCTTGCAAGTGTGCAAAAGTTACAATATTCACTAACACGGGCCTCATTTCCCAGTTTTTTAAAAGGAATTCTACATGTGAATTAACAAAAACAAAAAAATAAAATTAACCCTTAAATATTGCATCCAACCTCTATAAAAACACTTTCTGGGCTTCCCTGGTGGCGCAGTGGTTGAAACTCCACCTGCCGATGCAGAGGACACGGGTTCGGGCCCCGGTCTGGGAAGATCTCACATGCCGCAGAGCGGCTGGGCCCGTAAGCCATGGCCTCTGAGCCTGTGCGTCTGGAGCCTGTGCTCCGCAACGGGAGAGGCCACAATGGTGAGAGGCCCGTGTACAGCAAAAACAAACAAACAAACAAACAAAAACACTTTCATCTCTCTCATCATAATGATGTTATTCTTTTCTTTGCGTGAAGGCTCCTCTCAAGATAATGCTACTGCTCCAGGCAATATTTTGAAGTTTGATCACCTGACAGTTAATGACTTCACAGTTTTTTTTTTTAATACAAATAGTTTGCCTATTAATTTGCCTTAATTTATAATGATACAAGAAAAATGTACAGGATCAAAAGTCATTCTAGATACTGTGTCTGACAATAGTTTAATAAAGGCATCCATATAATAAGCTCCTTAGTAATGTGCAGCTATAAGTAATCTGGTTAAGGCCATTTCCCAACTTTCAATCAATTTGGCAGAATCTTCAAAACTGATTATTATTAAAAACAAAACAACATTTCTGCAAATCATAGACATATGAAACACAATCAATAAAAAAAAAATAAGATGAAAACATATACAATGAAATGTGGAACTAGAAATTAACTATTTATTACTTTAAAAAGAAATGTTTTATTGACTGCAAAAGTCCTGAGCCTATAGGAGAGATTCTTCTATAACAACAACAAAAAGTCATTTCCAGTGAACTCGTAATGGTCAATGTGATTTCATACTGAAGACTGTGGTTGACATATTAGTATTTTCTATCTTTTAAATCCTTTGATTTATATAAGAGCATAGGAGATTTTTCTGACACCATAAATGTTGTTAGAGTAAGGATGTGTATTTCAGAAAGTATTATGTTTTGTCAAGGGAAAATGCTGCATAGAATTGTTGATAGTAGCAATATAACTTCCAAACCAGATTCCTCTAAGGAAATACATCTGACAAAATTCTTATTTTAATTGATGTACCCTGATGTTATGAGCAGAATTTTACAACTGAAAAATGTCTTTCATGGTTTGTAGTCAGCCAAATGGTCTGTCCCTTGTTGATCACCCACTTAAGAAGCAGAGATCTAGGAATTATTAATTATTGATTCATTTTCTTGGGAGTCTTGATGTTAACACTCTTATACTCCTTCATCCTTTCCATCACTGTGCCATATGTGTATATATATATATATATATATATATATATGTTACTCCTGCTCAAAAATACATGAATACAAATTTCACCAAACTAGCTACAAAGATGGCAAATAAACACATGAAATAATGGTCACCTTCATTAGCCATTTGAGAAATGCACATAGAAACCTCAATGAGATACCACTACAAATAGCTAAAATAACTAGTGACAACACTAACTACTGGTGAGGACACAGAGAAACTAAATATTCAATGTCCCATTGGTTGTGGATATGTAAAGTAGTACAGCAACTCTGAAAAACAATTTTGCAGTAAAAAAAAATGCAAATACCACACCACCCAGAAACTGTACACCTGGGCATTTATCCTAGAGAAATAAAAACTTATATTCACCCCAAACCTGTACATATATGTTTATAGCAGCTTGATTCATTATAGCCTAAAACTGGAAACAACCCAAATGTCCTTTAATGGCTGACGGTTTAAAAAAAAATACAAAGAAATAAAAACCTGATGCATCCATATTAAGGAATAATATTGAGCAAGGTGAATTATGCTGAATGGAAAAGCCAATGTTAAAATGTTAATACTTAATATACATTTATATGACATTCTCAAAATGACAATATTATAGAAGTGGAGAACAGATTAGTGATTTCTAGGGGTTAAGGACAGGATGGGAGCTGGAAGTTCTGTCTATAAAAGAGAAGTGTAAGGGATCACTGTGCTGATGTGAATGTTGTGTATCTTGACTAATTCAATGTCAGTATCCTGACTGTGAGATATGTAGATATAGATATGTACCTTTTATAGTTGTATAAGATGTTACCATTGGCGGCAACTGAATAAAGGGCACCTAGGATGTCTGTATTATTTCTTAAAGCTACATGTAAATAGAGAGTTATCTCAAAGTATTTAATTAAAAAATTACATATTTAAATTAAATAGCTAATCAAAATTTGTAAATTAGAAAAATTTAAAGACTACTGTAATATTTTATATTGTTAAAGTATAGTTTTTTAATGTTTTTAAGTATTGTAATTATATTGTATGTGTCTGAGATTTCCTATCATTTAGGTACATACTTAAAAAATTAATGGATACATGATGTCTAGGGCTCACTTCAAAATTAGCTGGGAAGTTAGGGTGAGGGTAGTGGATGGAAATAAAGATAGGCCCTGGGTTATCAGTTGTTGCTGTTCCATAATTAAAACATGAGAGTTTACTGCATCCTTCTGATTTGTGTATATCTGATGTTACCAGTAATAAAAATTATAAAATAATTTATAAAATAAAAAGATACTATATATATACACACATAGAGAGAGAGAGACCATAGACTATATACAATCTATAATTTTATATATATGACATATATATATGAAATGAATGTTGAGAATTTATTAAATAGAGAAATTAGATTCAAATTGAATGAGATTTATATAGGCTAAAAGTGTGTGACACGTATTATTAAGAAGTCAAGTGAAAAGATGGATTAGTAGAAGTATGGTTGTTTGGTTTTCACGTATACACTCTAGTATTTCAGGGATTCTTAACCCATTTTTTTGTGTTCCATAGAGCCCATTAAGCAGTCTGGTGAAATCTATGAACTCCTTTTTTGATTAATTGGTTTAATGTATATAAATCCCTAAAATTACAAAGAGAGGAAATTGTATTAAAATGTGTTTGTCAAAACATTAAAATGTGATACTGTAATATGTGCACGTTTATAATGCATTAAACTATTTGACATTTAACATATAGACATGTTAAAATTATATTTTATTTTTAAATGAGATCCCTGTGTGAATTCTGTTATTCATCAGCTTGAATATGAATGTTAAATGGTCAGGTAATCTTTGACCCACATCCTTCCAGATATTATTCAGAAAATGATTGTCAAGAGGGAATAGCACAGTCCGCCTGCAGATGAGGGGGACACGGGTTCGTGCCCCGGTCCGGGAGGATCCCACATGCCGTGGAGTGACTGGGCCCGTGAGCCATGGCCGCTGTGCCTGTGCGTCCGGAGCCTGTGCTCCGCAGCGGGAGAGGCCACAGCAGTGAGAGGCCCGCTTACGGCAAAAAAAAAAAAAAAAAAAAAAAAAAAAAGAGGGAATAGCACAAAGCAACGTTGAATCCTGGCTAACCAATATGAGGACAGGCCTCCACACTGTTTGATGGAACAACTTCTGGATGCAGAAAAAACATAAGGGTGGACAAGTTAGGTCCCATGATGGCTTGGAGGCCAAAAAGCTGCAATCACACATAGTAGTAGAATATATACTCTATGGTAGTATAGTGAAGGATTAATTACAAAGAAAGTCACAATGTAGCAACTACTACAAATAATATTTTTATATAGTTGCAGCAGTCATCATTTATATGGAAATATCTGAGGTTTTTTGGTGTAAAAATCAAGGGTATTGCTAATACTACTATGACTTGTGAAACACATTTTAATTAAGAAAAATGCTAAACTTCAGCTAGCTGTTAAGGTAAAGAAAGATGTAAATTTTCCCCATCTTAACTAATTTCCATATAAAGACCCTCTGAGGACCTCATGTTAAGGACCCCTGCTTAACTAGAGGAAAATATAGTAGTAAGTTTTAACTTAAGTTCAGGATGAAGATAAGAAGGGAAAAGCATTCAGAGATTTTCAACGTACAGGAAGGTGGTGAACTTGGAGACCATGATATTCCTAAAGAAAGAGGGGTTTTGAGACAATAGAAGAAGCAAGGTCCCTTTGAATAATGCCTATATTAAGGTGCTATAACAAAGACAATAAATAGCATTATATTGGGTACATAAGCATTTAATATATGAGATAGAGAAGCAGAGATTCACAGGAAAGCTCAGGGGATCGTTTGGCAAATAGTATGTAACTCAGTCAAAGGGCAACCTGACCAAGCTAATTGTTCCAACATTCCCATTATCAAGTAAGGAGAAATGCTAGCTTACTAATAGGGTGACATTCTGTGCATCGTGCTCTTAACACTTGAGGTAGGCAGAATTCTAAGATGTGCCCTGTAACCCCATCACCTGGTTATTCAATCAAACATTAATCTAGGTACTGCTGAGAAGGGGCTTTGTGAACATCATTAAAGTTACTATAAAAAGACCTTAAAATAAGGAGGTGTTCCCACATTATCCACAAGGTTCCAATCGAATTACATGAGCAGGTAAAAAAGCATTTCTCTGGCTGGATTCAGAGAGATGAGGAGAACCAGAGTCAGAGAGAGCCCAGGGAGATTTGAAGTGTGAGAAGGACTTAACCTCCCATTGCTATCTTGGAGACTGAGGAAGGAGGCCATGGACTCAGGAGCACAGGTAGAGCCTCTGGAAGCTGAGAGCAACCCCTGGCCAACAGCCAACAACTACCTGGAAATGGATTTGCCCAACAACCTGAATGACCTTGGAAGGAAATTCTCTGAAGCCTCCAGAAAGGAATGCAGCCCTGTTGATACTTTGATATTGACGCTGTGAAACCAAAGCCACACTGTGCTTGGACTTCGGACCTCCAGAACTATGAGATAATAGATGGACTTATTGTTTATCTACAACATACATAAGCAGGAGGTTGAATATTGGTGAGCAAGGTTGATACATCCAATCCATAGTGTCACTCACTGAATCACACTGAAGTTTTCACACATGTTCATGACAGTTTCTAGAGGTGTGAATGGGTGACCATAGACTTTCTATGGTGCAATTTGCTGAACAATTGACTGAGACCTGTGTTCCTGAGTAGCAGCCCAAGACAGGATGGGAAACAACTGGAGTCACTGGAATTAGTTTCAAATCCTCTTCTTCTAATTCACTAAACATTGGATTCATCACCCCTTAAATCATTAGCATGTGCAAAATGTCTCAATTTTGATTTTGCCATGATAAATTGCTATAAGATAGTGAGTGCTTTAAAACAAAATTGTACTGCTATCTAAATCTTCCCTTGTAGTTCTTCAAGCAAATTTATTTTGGTTCTACACTTTTTCCAAGTGCCTTTAAAACTATTCCTTAATTTGTATCTATCTTGTCTTACAGAAAATTCACAGTAAATTTTTAATAAAAACATGCAAGGCTTTTGTATCATATTTTCCTATTGCTATTAACTTGGAGATGCAAGTGCAGCATAAGCACTTTTTAAACATTGTTTTTCTTGTCTACTTCTTATTAATAAAAGCTGTGTCTTCAAATCAAATACTAATGTCAAAACTTTGATGAACAATCTGGCTGTAAATTAATGTGGTAGCCAGTTTCTATTTCCTTTTGTAGTATTTACTCTTTCAATTTTTCCATGTACTTTTCTAACTGTGGGAGGAAAACTAAATTACTGTTTCCGACTTTAGAACTTAATTGAAAAAAATTAAGTAATAATTACTTCCAATTTGCTACCTGTAAGGTAGATTAGAGGTTAGCTACACAGTATAAGAAAATGAATTTAGAAATGCAATATTTCCTTTATACTCAGATTTCTGCTACAACTCAGACAAAGGTGACAAAATGATGGACTAAGTATTAATGAGTTTCTTTTGCACTGAAAGGTTTTGATAAACGGATTCATTTGTAGTGTGATCAACATTGAACACAGGGCTAACAGAAGAGTTCAACAAAACAGAAAGCCTATGAAAAGATGAATAATAACATAAACATACAAGGATAAAGCACATTTAGATGTTCTTTCACATGATACATTGAAAATATGCTTTCCTTTATGTTTGCCTTTTAAACCAGTAAATTTCTCTTTAACCCCAGAGGGTTATCCATAGAAATGGCATAGAAGAACACATGAAACATTTCAAAGTACAATTTACAGAAAGTAAAAATGATGAATCTCATAAAAACATGGAGTGAGCCTGTGTCAAAGATTTGTTTAACTGCTCAATGAAAGCATCACCAGGGTGGGAAATCTGGTTGAAAATATAGCTCGAGGGCTTCCCTGGTGGCGCAGTGGTTGAGAGTCTGCCTGCCGATGCAGGAGACACAGGTTCGTGCCCCGGTCTGGGAAGATCCCACATGCCGCGGAGCAGCTGGGCCCGTGAGCCATGGCCACTGAGACTGTGCGTCCGGAGCCTGTGCTCCGCAAAGGGAGAGGCCACAACAGTGAGAGGCCCGCGTACCGAAAAAAAAAAAAAAAAAAAAAAAAAAGAAAATATAGCTCGAGGGACTAAATAAATATTGTCCCTGAAAGAAAGAATGTTGGAATAAAATTACCAGGTGAGATACAAAAACTGGCCGATATCCCACAATAGAACCATACCTTTTGTTGTTTTCCATCTTCCTAGACAGAAATACAGGTTAAAACTCTGCAAGTTAGTTTGCAAAATTACATGGTCTTGGCCCTAATCCAAGATACTAAAGGAAATGAAAGTTTATTCTCTTGGGGAATTAAATAAAACCACGGTGTAATCATTGGGCAATGCTCCTGTGGGACCCTGAAATGACAGGATGTGGTCCTTCTGCCTATTTCCAAGCTTTACATATGTTGTCTTAACATTAGATTGTGAAACTTACACTTTATTGGTTCCTTTGACCTGAAAACGGTGTTTCTGGGCCTTAAGGAAGATACAGTCTTAAACTCAGCACATGCAAACTGAAAGTTTGTTGATGGTGAAGTTAATGTGATGTGTCAAGATCATTATTTTGGACAGAATGACATCAGGAACATGGCTCAACAACAACCATCTGGCATCCATCCACGGACAAAAGTGCATCTGTGGGAGCTGTGGGACGTAGCACCATACGCCAGACGCAGGAGGAGTCTTGCCCACCTGTGTGTTAGTAACAGACGTGTGACCTCAGTCCCAGCTGTGGACCCCGCAGTGGCTGCGACCTGGCTTGTGCCCCTCTCAGCTGCGATCTGGGAGCCTGGAGAACACTGTCTTAGGTAATCACCCATGGATGAGAGAGCCTTTGTGGAAACCCGGGTTTCCAGCAGAGAAATTCCAGCACAACGTTGGAGCCAAAAATACAAGTTTGGATGCATTGGAGAGGGTCAGAGGTATGGTTTCACTTTCCCCCCAAGCCCTCTCCCCCGAGATTGGACAAAGAGCACAGTGCCAAGCCAGAGCTTCTCAGCCGTGATTCCTCCCAGGAGGGAGGGTGAGAGCAAGAGTGCATGCCTGGCTTCCGCCGCTGTGTGAGACACTAGCAGAGGCCCGTTTCTCTCTGGCTCCATCTAGAGTACAGAGTCCTGGGCTCCAAGACTCCGGGGCGGGAAGAAGCTAGGAGAAACGCAGATCAGCTCTCAGAGAGCGTTCGATGGACCTGGATCCTATGGACTAAATGGCAGACTCTGCAGAGAATCTTCCCTACTACCCTCTGGGGACCCCTTGCCCATGGATGCCTCCCTACTGGCCCATGGGCACCCCCAGTGCCCTGCACCTGACCCCTACTCCACACCCCATACACTCACCCTGGAGCCAGCTCTCTGTGCCGGCTCTGCCCGTGGTGAGGGCAGGCATTGGCAGATGGCTAGTGGCACCAGAAAAGCAGCTCGAATCTGGGGGTCAGGGAGAGACCACAACGGGAGATTTAGTCTTGCTCATGGGAAAGCAAAAGGCAGGTGGTCAGTCTGTGGCCTGGTGCACCGCAGGATGGAGAGAAGGCATGCAAGCTTATGAATTCTGCCACAGAGGGAGCAAGAAACAGCCTCACCACAGAAGGTCTGAGAAAGCCCCAGAACCTCCAGCAGGGCTGACAGAGGGCAATTCTTTCCCAAAGTCAGTTAGTAATGACTAAAGAGGTGACTGCTACCACAAATGCAAAGCCAGCCATGCAAGACCTTGTGGGACATAAAAATTCAAGGAAAGGCCAGCCATGCAAGACTTTGTGGGACAGAAAAATTCAAGGAAAGGTGACACCATCAAAGGATCACAATAATCTTCCAGTAGCCGACCCCAAAAGCATGGAGATCTGCAATTGCCTGATAAAGAAATTGACCCATTCTCAGTAGATAATGTCCTTTTTGTCTCATGTAACAGTTTTAAAGTATTTTTATCTCTCATTTATTCCCTTGATGCCTTATTTTTTGTGTAACTAATTTTTGTAGCATTCCTTTTTGATTCTATTCTCCTGTCCTTTTGTGTATATTTTTAATACATTCTGGAGAATGCAAATGTGGTTGTAGTTTATCTTACAAGCTTCAATTTCGGAAATTGAAAACCAAATTTCAATTGTTGTGAGAAATGCATGGAGAAATGTTTGTGAAATGGCCCCTGATATGGAGTAGGTGCTCAATCAATGTTTTTTCTTCCTTTATCCACCTATATATAGGTGCAAGTTTATTGTAATAAAATGTGACAAGATATATGAAGAACCTTGCCGTGTCCAGATTCCTTAATTTTGAGACTCCTCAAATCATGTTGTTTTATAATCCAAGCCTCAGCAATCTTTCTAATCTCTGAATCTATTCTTCATTCTCAGGAAAATATATAAATAGGTGAAAGAAAGAGAGAAGGAAGGAAGAAAAGAAGGAAGGAGGGAAGGAAGGAAAGAAGGAAGGGAGAAAGAACAAATGCAACTCAATTACTACTTTGTTCCTTCTTCCTCTAGGATTATAAGCCCTTAGGTCAAGGACCTAACATAAACTTTCATATTTCCAGTTACAAGTAACACGACATTAGATGCTTAACAAATATCTGGTGAATGAACAGAGAAATAATTAACCAGAAAAATCTAAAAATATTATTCCTAAACTGAGTTTATAAATGATCAAAATAAGCATATTTAGTATGCTAAATAGGAACTTCCTATCTCACATTTATCAATGTTCTGACCATGCTTACTCTCAGCCAATGCAAATACCCTCCTTTCAAGTCATCATAGGAAAATTAATTTTTTCAAAGTAGTTCTACAGAGACATTTTCTTTATGGGGTTACAAACCCTAGTAATGCATGTTATAAATCTTAGAGAGAATAGTTAAATAAAGGGAAGATTCTATTCCCTAGCCTTGTCAGATGGCTGAACACTTACACCCCATGGAGCTCAGTAAATGTCCTTCAATTATTATTTTGCTGTTGATGAAATAATAAATGAAGGTGTCAGGCAGTTTTGTACAGAAGTTCTTGTCCTTTTGGTTGCTCGTCTGCGGTTCAGCCCCTCCTGACGCTCTCATGGACCTCAGTGCCTTTATTTATTCCTCTGAATAATACGAAACTTCTCAGCCCGCTTGCCCATCACTTTAGTAACTATTAAAAATCACTCTTGTCACCGACGCAGATTCATCCCAAAGTAACTGGAAAATAGAACACAAAGTTAAATTACCCATATTCATCTCTCCCTGCTTGTCTGTCCCCTAAGAAAGATAGTCTTGCTTTCGTTATAATAACCTTTGGGATTTATATGAGGAAAAGGAAGGAAATAATAAATAGAAGGCACAGAGGAAAAATACAAACAACAGGGAATGTTATAAACTTAACCAAAAATGGAGTCATCAGGCTTAACGGAAGGAAGAAAAGCTATTAAGTCAGGCACATTTAGCTTCACTTTCACCATCTATCAAATGGGGGAAATAAAGTACATAATTTATAAGGACATTGTGTCAACTGAGGTGATGCCAGTAAAGGGCCTGGAGCAGTGACAGCCACTGAGTAAGTAGATATTGTATATTTTTAAAAGCCACAGCCCTTTTCACCATCGGTGACTCTCAGTGGAGGTCCACATGTATGCCTGCCTTCCATTTCCATCCTAGAGAAAAGAAGTGCCACCAAGCTGTCTGCTCTTCATATCACAGCCTTAACTTTCTATACAGTTGCTCTTTTGAAGAACTAACAGGCATATGAAGAGGTTCTTAAGTGAGCAACGTAGACCTCTGGATGGGTCCATTCTGGGACTCTCTCCTCCACCTAAGAAAAATCATGCATTTGGGAACTTTTGAAAAACCACACCATTTGTTTTATGTAACAATATGTTACATTCGGAAACACAGCGTATGCATAAATGGAGACGTTAGTGAGATTCAAAACATGTATATGTGGTGCAGTAAAAAGGTAAGTGGATTCTATATAGATGGAACAGCTAAAATACTCTCCAAATGGAGAGATGCATGAAGGTGAAAGTGTTTCTAGTAATGATTTCACTGGGACAAGAGGCATACATACACCTGTTTTTATTAGACAAGATTATTAATAAACCAGGACTTCTGCAGACCCCCAAAACACATGCTCATCCTATACACAGAATCAGGAGAACTGGGTTTTAGGCCATGTCACTGGATTCAGGCATGACAAATTCCTACCCCTCCTGTCCTACCAACATAAGAAAAGAGGGCGGATTCAGGGATTTATAAGAACCTTTCTAGCTATCCTTCTATGATGGACAGGTGCCTATTGACTGAAGAAGACTTACAGCCTAAATTGCTGGTAATAGAGCCATAGAAGACGTACATCCTTCTCAACTCACTAAAAACATCAATAATAAACAAGGGGGATATTGGAATAAACAGAAGGAGACAGTGGCTGAGCATGAGAATGAGGACGAGCATGAGGGGATCTTAGCAAGGCGTTTGGTTGAGCAGCAGGTAGAAAGGAAGCTCTCGTGAGAGCTGTTGGGAGTGTTCCCACCCCCGCTGAAAAGTGGCAGTGATGGCAGGAATCAGGTGAGAGCACCGCAGAAGGAGAAGGATGCCAGACAGTGACCTCCTGCCTTTCCATCTCTTGCTTTCCAATTAATTACCAAAAACCCTCCTTCTGTCACATTGGAGGGAGGGAGGTGTAAGCAGATGGAGAGGCTAGTGGCTTGTTTGCATCTATATTCTTATCTACAGTCATGCTTTATCTTTGCTAATTGATAGTGACCAATTGAAACCTAGTTTCTGAAGCAAAGGAAGCTACATATATATGCAAACTTATGTATATTTGTAGATGCGTCTGGGTGGCGTCAACGTTGAACATCCCCTCATTCTTTAGGTCTCAACTTAAATATTTTCTCGGAGAGAAATTTTATAAATACTTTTTTCTAATCATGGCTCCTCATTTGATTTCTAAGCTCTTTTGTTCCAAGAACCTAGCAAAATTGATATTACATATTTATTTAGCACTTGTCTCCAGTAGACCACAAGCTGCTTGAAATCAGAATATATCTGCTATCTGTACAAAGCACATAGTAGAGACTCAGGAAACATGGGTTGAGTAAATGAATACAATCAAATATTGGTTAAATAAGTGCAGCTCTGGTGTGAAATTAATGGAGGTGTCATAGAAGAAATAGAATTATAATAAAAGTTGAAATATGGACTACAGCAATGAGATGGAGAAGAGGCTCTATATGGACAGGAAATTTAGACTGAGTTTTTGTATGTAACTTATTGGGGAGTAGGAACGGGGAGAAAAAAGGAAGAAAACATCAAATTTGCATTCATTCTATTATTACAAATTTCAAGAAATTGTTTGCCATTGCTAGATATTGCATAGAGCCAGAGATGTGAAATGTAGGCCCTACAACATTAATGTGAATATTCCTCTTTTAAAAGCTTTGAATATTTGACTTACTGGCAGCTTCTCTCGCAGTGATGGACAGGATAAAATCATAGCTGTGCCACTGAAACTTACAAAATGGGTGGAAAACTGAGAGATAATTAAGCTCTGGGTAAGTGGTGAAATGATTAAAGGACAAAAAAAGAGAGGTCAGATTGTACAGAATCATGGGCAATGCCTTTATTTGGGGCTGAGGTTGGAGTTTTGTTTCATTAGTGAAGAGTACAGAAAGGAATTGGTCAAGGATCCAGATGGATGACCTGGGCTCCTGGGGGGTTTGTGTGCTGTTGTTGATGTTTTATTTTGGAAGGCAACAACTAGCACTATGAAATGCTGGGTATTGTGTGAAAAAAATCAATAATTATAAGAAACAGGTGGCAAATAAATTGAGACAATTTAAAAAGATTTCTCTTTGACTGTTATTTGAAAGGGAATGCATTCTCAGTTTCAGCAGGATTAATGGAAATACTTTCGAAGTACTTATTTGAAATAAATTTGCATGAAAGCCCAGTGGAATAAACTGGGGTTGGCGGGTGGGGAGAATGGGAGTTGCAGCTAGAGGATCCTCTATGCTGGCATACATTACTTCACAAGTTTAAAATGGACAACCGCATGGGAATAGAATTTATAACATCACAGTCAGTTGCAAAACTCTTAAATAATCGTTTCTCTGGACATATCCAGATTTCATTTAATTAATATATGTTTTAAGGTGGGTTTCTCTCATACTAGGTGGTTGATAGTTGGGGAAATGCAGCTACTTATTAGAATCTCTGAAAATAAATACAAAGAGAGGAAAGACCTGACTATGGGTTTGAGTCCTCCAAAAAAGAGATATAATGTAATTAAACCATTTCTTCTGAGGTGAGGGGCTACCTGTGAAAGATAAAGATAGAGGAAGAAGGCAGAGGAGGGGAAAGCCTGCCGACCAGACCGCAGTTCTAAGGAAGTCGGTTGTGGAAGAGGAACGTCATCCTACAGAGCACCCCTGAGAGATTCACGGCCAGTGTGATGGGGACCAGGAATGGCCTGACTGTAGTTGTACTTCGATGCTCATCAGTGGCTGGAAGATCCCAGGCTAAAGTCTGGCTTCATTATGAAAGCTGCAGTGGGTCCCTAGGGTGAGAGGCTGAAGGCTGTGGGCAAAATGCACTCCTCACACAAAGTCCTCCTTGAAGGGAAAGAGAAGCGTCTCATCTCCATGCCTACCAGCAGACTAGGTTAATAGTCTATCTACCATTTACCTTACGGTTCTTTGTCAAATACCAAGTTCAACAATGCCAAAAAAGCTGAATCATTTAGTCATCAAGTACTGTGGATAAAGGAAAGGCACTTGCACTTAACTATAAATTGAAAACATCATGCTCTACTCAGTTGAACTGATTTCTACAGACAAGCAATTCCCCCGTAGAAATTTATCTTCAGAGCTTCTTTCTCAAGTTATCACTTCTGTGGCATTTTTTAGCACTTGCTCCACTGACTTGATTTGAAATCCCATGAGTCTCCTAATTCTATGTGATATAAACATTTCACTCTGGAAAAGAGAAGTAAGTACTGCAGTGGGAAAACTTTAAAGATATTTAAAATCAGGTTGCAGATTTAAGTACAAAAAGAAACAAAATGAATAAATAAATGCTGAGTTCAGTTTAAAAAAAAATACCCATGAAGTGGTATTGGTGTGTATTTGCACACTTCTTCCATCTAACTCTTATGTCACCTGGGTAGAAAATGATATGCATTTTGAATTACAAGTCCTATTTTTTTTTTGCCCCGTATCTTGAACTATATAAAAAGATGTAAAAAAAGGAAACTTATTTTCCCATGCTATGTTTTCTATTCAAAATGAGTACTTCCATTCAAATGGCCAAAATAATTTTTTCCAAGGAAAAAAGAAATCACTGAAGGGCACCTCATTGCATGTGACAGCCCCCAGGTGCTGTTTTACACATGTCTGCAAGAAGCCGGGTTTGGTTAGCACCCAGTTGTCATGGTGGCTAATTGGCCTACTTGCTGCAGGCCCCCCTCTGCTAACCCAATCCTGCTCATCACCGCTGGGTCCCTGCACAGATTTGGATTGCTCTGACCCCGATGAAAGGAAAAGTTGAGAACAGATATGAGTGAACAGGTTTGTATAAAAGAAGAGCTATGTAGCAGCTGGCTCTGTGTTTGTTCATGGCAACAGGGTCAGGGACCTTATATGGTCTTAATAAATAGAATCAACTGGCTTCATATATATTTTGGCACTAATCTGTAGCCTATGGCATCATTTCCTGGGGTTTAGTACAATATTAATAAAGAGGGCTATTTCAGATTAAGCACAAATCAATGCTGTATTATAAACCAGTTGAATTTTTGCTAATAAAAAAAATGAAATAGGGTTACTGCTGTTTATGACATTGTCCTGAATACCTGTGCCACTGGTTTGAATTTTGCTTGATTTTTAAATTCCTTATTTGTTTATGTTTATGACTTAAAAATCATTTCTTTTTCTAGAAGTCTGAAGTTGAATATAGAGCATGCCTGCAGTGAATCCAAGTTTTAGCCCTTAGCTCTGAAAGGCACTGAATTCATTACATTCCGTTGTGCAGCCTCTCTTAATCTGTTATGACAACAAATTAGACTCCAATTTAAATTAAAGCAACTTGCAAGATAATTAGAAGTGTTTTCTTTCTTTTTTTTTCCCCTTTCCTTCTCCAACCTAACTTCCATCAGATAATTGGGTAACAAATAAGACACATTGAAGAACTTGCTATTCTTTCCATTTGGAATAATCTTGTGGGTAAATTTAATAAAACAGCTTTTCATGAATCCTATTTTCAGAGTATAATGAAATATCTACTCAGATAGATAATAATAATATCCTTTTTTATCAGAATTATTTTACATGTGTCCCCAGTTGTGACCTTTACACTTGTTCGCCTGTATTTTGAAGCAGAGTTGGAGTTAAATTATTTCATCATATGAAATAATTTCCTGTTATAGAGTACGATATCAGAAAAAAAAAAAAAAACAAACACACAAAAAACAAAAGAGGTAATTTGTTCCTCCATATTCAAAATGTCAATTTGTCTTGAGTTTTTGTAACTTCAAAATTCAGATTATCAATTTATTTAAGCTGCTTAAGATTTGTTATTACATGTTCTATGTAACTTGGGCTTAAAAATGAAACTAGTACCAGAGACCATGATTGAGGAGCAAGTTCTGAAGCCCCATCACCCCAGTGCTGTACACGACTCCCCAGTCTCCTACCTTCCCTTTCAATCCCACCCACCAGCTCTGCCCACCAGAGCCCGGACAAGAAAGCAGCCTTTGATGGCTCCTTGGAAGAATACTTAATCAATGGGAGTGAGATTCTGGAGAAAGTCTTCATCTCTTTCCTTAAGATCCATGTTTTAGGGAAGCCCAGTCTTAATACACAGTGCCTTACAGAGAAGTGGGGACGATTGTCTCACACTTACATTGTCCTGGGTACACAGAGCAGATGAACAAATTCACTGCCAGCAGCCAATATTCAACACCCCAAAGGGATGCTCAGCCTATGCCTTACTTCAGAGGTGAGAAAGGATACTTTGGAGCTTTCAGCTCAGACAGTGGGAAAATCAAAGCTGAAATCAACATCAACCATGGGGGAGAAGCAATCAGGGCTCCTTCACACACACACAGGAACCCTGGAATTAGTGCTAAAATAATGGAATCAAATGTCAAGCCCCTAAATCCCTTTTACTTTGCTCTGGGGATTAAGTGACATAATACTCCTTTCCCCGGGGCTGGGGCAGTAGATATTAACAATTATTATTCCAACGTGGTTGAGGCTTTGGAAAACAGTGCACACATGCATGCACACACACATAAAATCTCCAAACACAAGAATGAATAAAACACAATTTTGATTGGTGTAATATTTTTCACAATAAGATGTTAAAATCTCTTTATTGAACTTTCACATTCAACAAAAAATATTCCATTAGAATGAAACTCAATAGTGCTTCAGACTCTTATAAATGATAATGTGTAATGGCTAAGGCTAATAAGTAGTAGAGAAAAAATAAGTCCATTTGCCCTGCATACAAGAGAGATTATATCATAGGTGGAGGAGGGAAAGGAAACTAGCAACAATGACTCTCCATAGTCTACACTAGACATACCTCACCATATGCCTCTGTTTCAGAACCATTATGTAACAGACAGAAATCTATGATATAGTTGACAGGTGTCTAATAATGGAAATGGTATGATCCTATAGAGAGCTATCCACACCATGCCAATCATTTAATATTCATAGGACAACAATTATTTATTACATAGATCTGTCTGCACACTGAGGAGTCTATAAAAGATGTTAAAATGGGCAACAAATTTCATTGTGTAATGGGTCTAAAGCCATAAAATTTATACTTTCCCCATAAAGAAAGCAGTAATTGTGAGCACACGGGCAGAAGAAAAAGAAAAGACTAAAATAAACAATGGTTTGTGCCCCAAATTAAGAAGGTTCAGAGTGTGGCAGAACTACACACTGAAACACATTTTGGAAACTCCTCAAAAGCAAATTAGTGATGAGGATAGCAGAGCACTAAGCTCCTGGAGTTTGTTTAATTAACTTGTCTTAATTTAGAATGTATATGCACACGGTAAGTTGAAATGCATTCTTGAAATATAAACACATTAAAAGTTCATTGAATTTTTTATTCCTGGCTTCCTGAACCAAAAGATAAGTGTAATTTTACCTGTGATAACAGGCTTAGTGGGAAAACAAAAACCAAAAGCAGTTACATCTTCATTCAAAGGCTGTCTCTTTTTCTGCTCTCTTTAGAGACATACATATTTAAGTAATAAGAAAAAAAAATAAAAACAGTTACATCTTCATTCAAAGGCTGTCCCTTTTTCTGCTCTCTTTAGAGACAAACATATTTAAGTAATAAGATGGATACAAATATTTACATAAAAAATGAAGTTATTTTGAAAAGTGGAGGAATACATTTCTACTTTAATTGCCCCTTAACTCATTTTTATTTGTACTCTCGTAAGAGGTTTTATTTCTCTTTTAAAATAATTTATTTCAGGAATTTTTTCATTCTATTTTTGACTATTGAGTTATACATTACCACTATTTTTTTCAGTGACAGTCATTGTGACAAAAGCACCTTTTTATAGAAAAGAGTCAACATGTTAATATTAACTCTGACACACGGGAAATTATTTTTTATGGGAAATTTGCATGACCAATAAAAAGTAATTTTTCATCCTACATTAACATAAATTGAAATATAATAGAAAATGAGGCTATGAAATTACTTTCCTCCTGTTTCTTCTTTCCTCTTTTCATAGCTAGAAATTGTGAAGGAGAATACCTTTAAGTTAATACTTCTGTATTTGGGAAACATTACTGTATGGCATTGTTGTCTGTGTTTAAATGATTTTATTATACAAGATTGGAATTACTATTCAGTGATATCTTGATTTAAAGCTCTTCTTGAAAAAAACTCATAAAAGCAATCAACTCCTGATGATTTGAAATGTAAAGACTTCAGCTCTGGAGTCAAGGTCAAGCTCAGTGCTCTGGATTAGCACATCCATCATTAGGCACCATTAGTCACTGTCTTTAACATGGTGGTCTTGATTAAGAAAAGAAAGAGCTTCTCCACATCAGTGGGAAAGTTCCACAAGTGGTCTTCACAGGAGAGCAAATACTGCACCTCCAGTTCCTTGAAGACAATTTCATAGTTAGTTAGCTTGGAACAGAGCTCAGCCATCCAGTGGTCCAGAGGACTCTGTCATCTTTGAATTCAGATTCCTTCAATATGAGGATGCCCCAGAGAGAGGAAACTCTCTCTTAGATCCATATGCTCCATTATTCCCAATGTTGTTCTAGCTCAGATGTTCTCCTGCTTTGTCTAGACCTCCTGCATCTGAACTCTACATTTCTCTTCATGTGGATCCATAATCACCAATTAGATTTTCTTCCAGGAGCTCAGAAATCCATTGGGGACAAAGTCACATGTTTTTCAGGTACTTTAAACTATTATCCTTTCTCATTCTTCATTGAAGCTTTCTCCAAACTCAGATATTGCTAGTAAGGAAGTGGTCACCAGTCTTGATGTTCACACAAGTTCCCAGAATTTAAAGGATGGATGTTGAGCTTTCTTAATCAGTTTTCTCTTCTATGGAATCACTGGATGGATATGCAGGTCCCATCATTCTATCTATCCATTTGCCTGGGGGAGTATGAACTATCCATCTTATGCCATGGGAGCATGCCCACTGCTGGGTAGCTTATGCAGTGAACACAATGGCTTGATCAAGACTGGAATCCTACTAGATATCCGAACACAAGGCAAAGGTGTTTTCCTAAAATCAGGATAGTTGTTCCAGTATCTACATGGTGCACTGAAATGCCCATCTCATATGTGACATATGTTCCCACAGTGGTGAATCACCACCTGAATCCATGACTGGGGACCGGCTGAGCAATGGGGTCAATTTGACACACTTATACAGGACTTACGCTCCTATTGTTGTGGCCCAGTTTGCCATGTTGTTTGCTCTTGGCCCCTGACAGGCGTCCCATGACTGTACTATACATTTGGCTTTTGTTTCTTCCAGGGCGAGTCCTCATGACTTGGCCCATTCTTGCGTCTGAGGTGGACTTCCATGTTCCCTCTGTGGTGGACCCAGTGGGCAATTGTGGAAGTTCATTGAACATATGCTTGATCAGCTCATGAGTTCCATCTATATTCCCTTTCAAATGGTCTCCTTCCCAGTTTGCATATTGATGTTTACTTCTAAGAACTTCATTGTTTTAGCTCTCACATTTAGATATTTGATCCATTTTGTGTCAATTTTTTTAAACATCTTTATTGGAGTATAGTTGCTTTACAACGATGTGTTAGTTTTTGCTTTATAACAAAGTGAATCAGCTGTGCATATACATATATCCCCTTGTGTCAATTTTCGTGTATGCTGTGAAAGAGCATTCTGAATTCATTCTTTCACATGTGGATATACAGTTTTACAAACACAGTATAATGAAATGACTATTCTATTCCATTGGATAGTCTTGGAATCATTGTTGGAAATCTATTGATGGTAAATGCGAGTAATTTCTGTAGTCTGAATTCTAATCCACTGATCTATATGTCTATTCAATGCCAGTACCACACCATCTAATTACTTTAGCTTTGTAGGAAGTTTTGAAATCAGGAAGTTTGTACCTTTCAACTTCATTCTTCTTTTTTAATGTTTCTTTTAATGATTTATTGTCCTTTGTATTTCCATATGGGTTTTAAGATTAACTTGTTAATTTCTGCAAAAGGCAGTTAGAATTTTTATAGAGATTGTGATGAATTTATAGAACAATTTGAGGATTTTTGTCATTATTATAATATTGTCTTCTAATATATGAGTACAGGATGCCTTTAAACCTACTTAACTCTTTAATTTCTTTCAGCAAAGTTTTGCAGTTTTCAGTGTACAAGTCTTACAGTTATTTTATTGTTTTGGATGTTAATGTTAGACTCTTAAGAATATTCTATATTTCAGATTATGTCATCTGCAAGTAGATATATATATATTTTTTAAATTTGGCTACACCAGGTCTTAGCTGCGGCAGGTGGGCTCCTTAGTTGTGGCTCCAGGGCTCCTTTAAAGACACATTTAATTCTTTATTTTTGATTTGGATGCTTTTTATTTCTTTCTTTGCTCAATTGCCCTGGCTAGGATTTTCTATATAATATTTAATAGAGGTAGTGAGAAACTGTATTTTCTTTTTCCTAGTTTTAGGGGGAAAGTTTCATTTTGACACCATTAAGTATCATGTTAGCTATGAGTTTTTCATAGATACCCTTTATCAAGTTGAGGAAGTTCCTTTCTATTCCTAGTTCTATCCCTAGTTTATAGTCCTAGTTTTGTGTTTGTTTGTTTGTTTTTTCATGAAAGTGTGTTGGAGTTTTGTCAAAGGTATTTTCTATATAAATTGAGATGATCATGTGTTTTTGTTTTCTTTATTCTGTTAATACAGCATGTTGCATTAATTGATTCTTGGATGTCAAAAAAAAACTAGCATTCCTGAGACAAATTCCACTTGATCGTGGTGTGCAATCTTTTTAATATGGCCCCTGGATTTGCCGTACTAGTGTTTTGTTGAGGATTTTTGCATGTATATTAATGATGGATGTTGGTCTGTAGTTTCCTTTTCTTGTAACACCTTTATCTGTCTTTGATATCATGGTAGTATTGGATTCATGGAATGACTTAGAGAGTGCCAACAAAAATCTCTCAGTCTTTGCAGAGGGCCTCTGTGTCTGCATTAAGACGTACCTTCGGCACTTAGACAGGCAGCTGACAACTCTGCTTTAGCCTTCACTACTTCCTTGTACAGAGCTTCAAAGTCAACCAGAGGTGAGAGCTTAGGGTCTTCTCAGGTCTTTACTGAGCATATATATATACAGCATGGGCATGTGTGTCTTTCTTGATACTGAAGAATGTGTTGGTGCTTTTCAAAGACGTTATTCTCCAAAGCATCTCATTCCACAAACTTTCCTCACAATCTTTTTATTTAATGTATTTTTTTCCCCCAACTGTTATCCATTGCCTCAGGCAGCAGTGACTAAAACATGTTTCTGTGTATGTTCTGGACAGTTGTTCACAAGTAGAAGCTTTAGCACTGGGTAAATTCTGAGTTAGGTGAGATAAAGGTAAATTTTTTGAGCCAATCTTCTAGAGATAGCCACCAGCAAGCAGTAAACAAACAAACCAATAAATGCAAATAAATATAAATACATAGGATTCTTTGCAAATGAGGTCAGTTCCGCTTCCTCCTGTACCTGTAGTGGAATCCAGGCTGTCATTTTCAAGGCTGCCACTAAGCTGGGGATCAGGACATGGGACTAGGGCAAGTTAAAATGACACATAGCTCTCTGTTCTTGCCAAGATCCAGACACTTTTCTTGAATGAATTTTCCCTGGTTGCTGCAAGCTTTTGAATAGTTTCCAAAATTCTGAAAAAGTCGATTCTCACAGTTTGATTTTTTTCTCCTAGTTATTTCATTACTTTTATAGAGAGGTAGATTTTTGGTGTTCTTTATTATTTTTGCTACCTCACAGGAATTTGGTCATCCACTTTTGTATTAACATTCATGCTTATCACAAATGGAAAGCCATAAGCCAACCAACATAATTTGTGTACATTCAAAAGGATGCAATACATGTGTATATGCAAAAAGGTTTATGAATACTCTTCTCATCAATTTCATTAAGTCATTTTACTCATATTATGGGTGGAGACCATCTGCTATATTTAATCTTTTTCATTTTTTTTCTTAAATCAGACTCTATTGAGTGGACTTCATAACACAACAAAATTAAGTTAATATTTTGTGTAAGTTTTCCTTCACAATAATTCAGAGAAAATCAAGGCATGTCTTTATGAGATTTTAGGATGTATGCATCAAAGTGACAGAGTGGAAAGTTAAGAAATAATCCTCTGCTCCCCAGAGGCTACCTCCAGGTCAGGACCAGATGGCCCTGGTTCTCTCCTTTGTAAGAAATTGGAGTGCTTCTGACTGCAGCTGTGCTATGGAGGGAACTGTTCTGCATAAGGATGTGTGAAATGAAAACCTAAGGAAAGCTTTCCTCAGCAAGTTAGACAGGTCTTATCTCTGACCTGTGAGAAAAACAAAAACACAACACACAAAAAAAAACATGGTCTCTGAATCCGCTAGTAATGGCTTGTATGCAAGCATACTGTATGCAACTAAGTGATATATACACAATCAATCCCATAATATTAACTGTCTTAAAATGACTCTACTGTTAAATAAAGCAAAGACCACGTGTTGCTAACTCCCCAAAATGAATATATTAAATTGTATTGTGATATTTTGAAGAAATAGGGTAAAATCTTATAATAATTCTGTTGCCATCTAGTATTATTGAATATTTTTTGAACAACTAGTATGTGATGGGCATGTTTTTCAAGATCTGGATACTAAGACTGTCAAATAAATACAGGATGCCCAGTTAAATTTAAATTTTAGGTAACAAGCAAATTTCTAGCATATGTTCTAAATGTTGGGACATAAAGACAATTGTTATTCATCTGAACTTCAACTTTACATAGACTTCTCTAATGTTTATTTGCTAAATTTGCCAAATTTACCGGAGATACAACTGTGAACAAGACATAAATACTATTTGTCCTTATAGACATTACCATGCAGTGAGATGTGTAATTATCTAGACAGGTATAATACCAATAAATTAGTGCAATATGGATGCTGAGAAGTATATTTAACTCCTCTTTAGGGTGGTCCAATATTTCTGTCTAGAAATATTGATGTGGTGTCCAAGCCAAAAATGGAATTATAAATCACAGGAGGGTGGTAAGAGGAAGAATTATTCAGTTAGAAGGAAAAGCTTATAAAAGCTCTTAAAAGCATAAAGGAACATCACTGAGGAATTATAATTAATTTATGTTCCCAGAGCATTGAGCAGCAGGTGGAAATTTGATATATGAATCTTAAAATCCCACGTAAACAAGATAAGTAGGTCTATATAGGCTAAGGTTAAGAGGAAATTGTAAAAGAGGGCTTGATGGGATCACACGTGGAGAAAGTACACTCTGGCTGCAGTCAGATGAATGGATTTGGGGTGGGAGCAGTCAGGCCTGAAACAGGGAATCATGCTAGCAGTTTATTGCCATGTTTGATGGTAATTTACACCAGAAGAATTGGAGTGGAGATGGAGAAAACTACAGTTTTCTGAAAGATCAATACAAGTTACTGACTGATAAAATATGGGAGAATGAATGAGAGAAAGCAGTCAAGAATGACATTTAAGGTTTTGACATTGACACTGAGGACATCAAGGAAAATGAAGGTCTCTGAGAGGTTAATTTAGGCAAGTTACCACAGACATCCATACTGAATATATAGCACAGGGGATGATACTCAAACTTTTGTAATAACCTACAAGGGAAGAGAATCTGAAGAATATATATATATATATATATATATATATATATATATATATATATATATGACTGACTCGTGCTGTACACCTGAAACGAACATTATATTGTAAATCAACTATACTTAAAAATAATAACAAGAGATATCCAAAGGCAGGAGGCAACAATATTGCTGTAAATTATATATATATATATATATATAGATGCATATACATACATAGAGATGCATATACATATATGCAACATACACAATTTTATTATATGTTACTGTGTGTATATAAAATGTATATTATGTATATATTATATACATATTATGTATATATTGTGGATATATAGTATATCTATATGCTATATCTATATGTACCAAAGAATATATGTGTGAATCATCAGCTTGCTGAGGGTAATTGAAGCATCAGAGTTAGACCTGCTCATCCAGGGAAAAAGAATAGAGAGAGAAGGTGAAAGGTCTTAGAGAGTAGAATCCTTAGAAATAACTTAGGAAATATAAGAAGTTGGCAAAGGAAGAGGGGGTCAGCATAAGAGATACTATAAAAGGTTAGAGGATTGCATGTTGATGAAAAATCCCAAAGAAGAAAGATTTAATTAAGTAAGAATAATCAATGATATCAATATAAATGTCTAGATAGAGTAAGGAAGACATTGGTGAATACAGGATCCAGTGAATTACATTTCAAGAAGGATACTGACAGCCAATATCCACAGTTCAGTAGCTTACTTCACTGATTTATCTTTTACATGGAATGAGAATATAAAATATTTTAAAAATCAGTTTAATTTTTTACTTAATTCAGTACTATTAATTTATTATCATTATAATTATCACTATTTTGCCTAATTCCTCCTCAGTAAGATGATGTTTTTAACAAACGTGAGTGTCATTTTCACATATGAGGTGTAAGTTATGGTTGCAACTTCCAGGTTGAGACTTTGTCTGACCAATATTCACAGTGTTTACCAATTTACTATATATTACCCAGGAGATCACTTGTTCTGCTTTGGAAAAATAAAAGTTAATTTTATAGATAAAACATAAATTCATATTTTAAGATTAGAAAAAATCTTGTTTATTTCCTTCTTTGGATTGTAAGGCATTGTTTTCCGCTACCTGCTTCTGTAGCTGATGAGCTCACGGACCCATTAAACCAAACAGCAGAGGTTGTTTCCACAGATTCAGGGTTGCTTAAGCAGCAGGTAGGCAGAGGCAACATTTCCAGTTTACTGCAGTTGCTGAGAGCAACAGTGAAATGATAATCATGGAATCATTAAACTTTAGACCTGGAAGGACCCTAGAGAAATCTTAGGCTTCATTTTCAACTGAGGAAACTGTGGCTTTGAGCAGTTTATTGATTTCTCCAAAGTCACACAACTGGTTACTGTCAACATCAGAACTAGAACCTCGCTCTTCTGACCTCGGCTCTAGTGATTTACTGCATTTTGTTTCATGTTCAGATATGCCCCGATCTCAGGATTGCCAGGGCTGCAATGGCAAATTTTTGAAAGTTGTCTCATGACAAAAGCAACAGAAAAATAGGGGGAAAGATTGGATCAGGGAAGGATGGGCAGAGAAGCTCAGTGTTGTAGAAATTAAGGAGTATCAGTACCACAAACCAGGACAGGAACAATGGCTGGGAAACATGCTGCTTCCAGAACCAGGACAAAGCCAGCTTCTCAAAGGCTCAGGGCAGCGCACTAGGAGAGACAGCTGTATGGAAGCCACAGTCCAGAGACACACAGAAGATATATCAAAACTTGAAATGTGCGGCCAGCAAGAGGAAACAGCCCTAATAAACCAGGAACTTATTGAGTGGACAGGCTCAACCTTTCAGTCAGTGGCTGAAAGCATAAGGCTCTAGCTGGCAGTAAAGGTTCCTTTTAAGCCTCTTGGACCTGCTCTTCCTGTCTGCAGAGAACATAGTTCCATCAAAACAGAGGGAGAAAGAGGCAGGTGTGTCTTACCTTTATGCAGCATCTTCGATGAGCATGTTTTAGACCCTACATTTATTCTAACCAACATTCTGTAACCTTGCTATTATTATCTCCATTTTACAGATGAGGAAATGGAGCCTTAACGATACTCAGCATCTTACCCAAGGTCACATAATTGTAAATGAAAGAGATGGGACTCAAGTCCAAGTCTGTGTGCCTTTCATTTTGCAGGGAGTGGGGCAGACAGGAATTGAGCTCAGAGTCGTGCCTGGTAAAGGCAGCCCTGTTGAATTATAGGGAATTTAGAGCCAGAGTTGGATCTAAATTAGTAGACGTGGAGTAGAGAAGTTGGGGGGGTGGAGGATGGAGCTAGAGCTTTTTGAATGAATAAAAATAGACCATCAGCTCTTGAGGCTAGAACAGACTTCAGGGCTCAGCACTGGAGTTCAGCTTAGGGACCAGAGAGGCAGAGGTGTGCTGGAATCTGCTCTGATGCCCCTGTGAGAGATGACGGATGAATTTATACAAATTTTTCACTCTGGTTATTAATGCAGCCATTAAAAAAAATCATATTACAAATAAACCTACAATTAAATTAATTATACCAAAACAAAGGTAGCTATTCAAAACTCATTATTTCCTAATTATTTTTCCTCCATTTTGCTATGACCTATGCTATTGATTTATGTCTATTATTTCTGTAGTGGAAATGCTGTGCTACTTACTGCCAATTCCTCCCCAGCTCAGTGCTCAGTGATGTCACATCAGCAGCAAGAAATTGGCCCTGATGGGAGGTTTTATATAATAGAAATTGGCAAATGCTACAAACCTACGCTTCTTTTTTGTTTTGTGGACCACCTAGGCTTAAGAAATTAATGAACATGAAAGTAAATAAGGCAGAGCAAAATTAAGAGTGTGTTATATTTCTCATTACTTTGTAAATAGCACAAAATGTTGTCAAATCATGTTCGAATTGCAACCATAGGTTGTCTGTGGACAAGATACAAGAATTTGGCAAAACTAAAAATAAAAGGATTCTGTGAAAATCAATTGGCTGTATAGAATTTAAAATAAAGATACTGTGTACTTTATTACTATTTGTAAATTGTTTACCATACATTTTTACTTCAATAAAATATAAACTTATATACACATAAGCATTTCATTTTTTTCTGGAGAGCTGGTTGTTAAATACTTCACAGCCCACCACAGAGTTAAGGGGATCAAATTGATGAGATAGGCTGTACAGGCTGGTACCAGCCAACAAACAAAAGTCAGAAACAGACAGGAACTGATCACACTGTTGAAAAGTATTGGGATTATTTCTTGCAAAAAAGTTACATCAATAGTGATGTCCTATCAAAGTGGTCTTTTGGCTGGAATACCCCTCAGCACCATGCAGATATACTTAGGAAAAAGAGAAAAGAGAAAAGAGTATTTGAAGTTGAGGAGATCCAGTAATATTTATGGAAGTCCATGCAAAACCACAGGATAGAGGAGGGGAAACTAAAAATTCCTGCCTATTTTACTGAATTTGCCTGGAGTTGGACACCACTAGAAAGATAAAATTACCTGCCTTCAAGTTATTCAAATGCGGAACTCTGGCAAATATATGCTTTCAAGTTCTTTTTCTCATCATTTATCAATCCTAGCCAATATAAGTCAATGGGAAGTTGATTTTCTAGATATGTTGCACCTCAAATAAATGATAATTCTGCATGTAGTTTTCATTAAACCCTTCTTGTTCTTAGAAGGATTTTTGTTTGTTTATCAAATTTTTCATGCAGTTTTATTAAAAATTGGGTTTCCTTCTTCATTTATCTGTGGAGCGATATTGCAGAAAACTCTGACTAGTTTAAAAGTCATTCTATCACTGTGTAAACACCAGCAACTTTTCATACTGTACACTGCATACTTCCTTTCTCAGTGATGCTGAGAAACTTTCCTCATTAGATCCTAAGTCATTCCATTTTCTTTGCTGGAAGTTGTTTTGCTGGAAGATTTATATTTTTCCCCCAAGTTTTAAGAATTTAATTTACAAAGTTAGGAGACATCGTGTGATTCCAATTTATTTTTTTATTATTTTAAAATTTTTGCTGCTTTAAAGCAGTTGGGGTGATTCAATATCTGTTCTTTTAAACAAATAATTTTTTTTCATTTTACCTATGAAAACAAATTACATTTCATTTTCTTCTACAAGATTTGAGAGGAAAAACAAAATGACAAGTGTTTGAGTGTTTTTGCTTTTTGTTTTTTAATAAAACAAAGCTAATTGCAGACAGAACTGAAGTGATGATAGCGAATGTGTTTTCTCTGGTAAAAAAGCAATGGTAGGGCTTCCCTGGTGGCGCAGTGGTTGAGAGTCTGCCTGCCGATGCAGGGGACACAGGTTCGTGCCCCAGTCCGGGAAGATCCCACATGCCGCGGAATGGCTGGGTCCATGAGCCATGGCTGCTGAGCCTGCACATCCGGAGCCTGTGCTCCACAATGGGAGAGGCCACAACAGTGAGAGGCCCACGTACCACAAAGAAAAAAAAAAAAAAAAGCAATGGTAAAACTATCCAATTATTAATTTTTTTCCTAAATAAATGGACCATACTATCACAGGATTATAGCCTTATTTTCATGTAGACTTAGCTACACAACACACACCACTGATGAGAAGAACTCACAAATTAAATATGGAGTAGCGATATATTCTGTGACATGAAGATATTAAATACAACACAAAATTGAGTTATATGACAGCAGAGTTATTAATCAAGAACATTGAATTAAGCTTTAGACTCTTATTACAGTGCAGTCACTTTCATAAATTCAACAGCTTAAAAGTACATACTGGTGAAATATGCAGTGAATTTATGTCTGGTTTTGGAGAGTGACTCTCCAGCAGTGACATTGTCACTTGGCACTTATTACATGTGGCTTTATTTTGGGTTGAGGACTCATCTTTCCTGTCTGCTCATTAGGTCAAGGGCTTTGTCATAAATATCTTTATAGTTTTTGCAAGCTACACATCACCTGGTCCATACATATCACCTGGAAGAATGATAGGTAATTGTAACATCAGTACCAAACAGTCTACTTGATAAAACAATGTGCATGTCCTTTAAACTGTGAAGTATCCCTTTGATCTTTCTTGGCCGAAATCAGACTCTATTAGCAGTTGGACTGACTTCCATTCTAGAGTAAAGAGGGGTCTGAGCAATTGCAAAATGTTCAGACGAGAGTCACAGTGTAATTAAGGGCAAGGTCCAGCTAAAAGTATCAGAAAACAAGGCACTCTTAGTGACAGCCTACTGGTACTTGATGCAGTTGATACACTCTGAAGGGCTGTTCTTTGTTCTGGAAAGCAGAACAAGCCTGCTGATGATTTGAATTAAGTATGTGGAAGTAATATACTATCATACTATCATTTATTCATAATCTAACCAAATGGTCCCATCCAAGACGAGATCTGAGAGTTCTTCCTACATGGACGGTATTGGCAAGAGCCTAGGGCAGATTTTGTTGCCGCAGGAAAATCCAGCTCCTTCTTTCCTCCTTTGAGGGTGGAAATTCCACTAGTCATGTTGTTTCCCTCTGTCTTAAATATTGGCCACTGCCTCCTAGAATCTTTGAAAATTCAAATGGTCTTATGCAATGAGATATAGCTCTTGAAGTCAGTCAGTGCCAGTGTTGTTTGTTTACCAGATTGTCATCACTTCTCCCTTGGATGGGAGAAACAACGTGTCTCACGTGTGTGTGGTGTTGATGGGTCAGGAGAGATTTCTGAAGAAGAAAGAGAGAAAAAGACAAGAAAAGAATAGGATGAGAAGTGTTCTAATAAATTAAAGAATACCTTGTATTTTACTAATTACTTTTGTTAATCCTAGGAGTAAAATAAAATTTATGTACTTTTTATACATTATTTTTCTAGAGTTTGATGATGTTCTTTCAGACTGTGTTATTATACAATGGAAAACAAATTTCTTACTCTTATGCAAAGGATCAGTAAAAGAGAAATGGGCTATTAAATCTTTTTCATTGTTTAGTAATGATTTATAAGTTGTAAATAATTATGGTGGTGATAGTGGCTGATGCAATCACAGAACAATAAATTTCTGTACCGGGGCTTTGCAAAAACAACCCCAAATGTGCCTCAAAAGTAAAACACTGGCTTCTAGACAACTGACCTTCACAATGAAATATACCCTCAACAAGTTTAATTAAAAGCTCAGAATTATCGCTTTAATAGATGCAATTTTTTTCCCATTAGATCTCTTTAACTATTTATCTTAGTTTATTGAGTTACTTTATTTAGGACCTAAATGATTATTGTAACCTATTATCTGGTAACATTTGTGTCATATATTAACCTAATGGCAGAAGGTATAATTATATATTGTAAAGATATAAGCTTAGTATTTTAATTATTTTCATAATCCATGATAAAATTTTGCAGACTTGAGAAGTGTTTTACATTTAAAAATACTTTTCCACAAATAATTTATTTATTGATGTATTTTTCCATTTATCCAATGAGTATTTATTTCATGTTGTTATGTACTACTTGTGCTAGATACTACAGGAAATTCAGTAGTGAACCAAACAGTAGCCTAATGGAGAAGACAGACAATTAAGCAAAAAGGCAAAATGATAAGAATGTGAATAGGATGTGGTGAGAGAAAAATGGAAGCAGGGTTTTCCCCATAAAGTAGTCTCGGAAGGTTTACTAAGGATTTCATATTTGAACTGAAAACTGAAACATAGGAAATAGCCAGGAAGAGGGCAGAGGGAAGAGCCTGTGCAAAGCCTCCTACTGATTCAAACACCCTCCCCGCCACCTCCAGCCCCATGTGGGAGCATAAAGTCTAATGATCCACTGGCTATGGGATGAGTGAGAGGGGAAACAAATGGTGACCCCCCTTCCAGTCAGGACTATTTTTTAAGAAACATCCTTTGGAGAAAGAGAAGAGTTCTATTTGGACAGTTTCTGTTTGTGGTATTTGTGAGGCATTTAAATGTAGATGTTTGCTGAATAAACAGGAACTCCAGGACCTGGCTGAGCTGGAGATATAAAGCTTGGTGTTGCTGGCATATCTGTGGCTGTAATACCTCAGAGAGAGTTGACATCACCAAAGCAGAGGAGAATTTTCGATGCCCATGGTGGAGGAGCCAGGAGATTACACAGAGTATGGAAGCAGAAATAATGGGAAAGGAAAGGGATGTGGGAGTGGAGAAAACATGCATCTTGTTATTCAGGCAGTTGAGAAAGTGTGAACGACCTACCATCTCTTATTTTATTGGGTGTGGTTGTATAACAAAAGATATAAATCAAAGGTGGGCTAAGAAGAATATTACTGCACAATACGATGTTCTAATGTATGAGGGGTCAGCAAAGAAACAGGGGTATAGGATCTCAAGTTCATGGTATTGTCCTTTGACCATAAAATATTTTTTTCTTTTTCCATAGAAATATAAAGGAAGATGAGACTAAGTGTGGAGACCCAGAGAGAGTGCTCACAGGTAAATGAGGGCATGTCCAGAGGATGTCAACATTTTTTTTCAATGAAGTAGAGGCAGGGGAATTGGCTTTCAAGAAGAAGTAGTGGCAATGTTGACAAATTTAGCAAATAAAAATATAGGATCCTTAGTGAAATTTGAATTTTATATGGCAGTGAGAAATGTTTTAGTACCTGTATGTCCCATGGAATATTTAGAAGAATATATATCTCTGTGGTGCATGAGGGGAGGCTGGGGAATGAGTATGTCTGTAGCAGACATTGTGGGCAGCAGAAGACCAAGCTGCCTCAAACAATATAAAAGGAGTGACAGGTGTCCTGTATCAGGCAGGTGGCAGTGAATATATAAGTGGCTTCAGGCTTCTTAGCTCTGATTTTCTTCAGGAACATTTGGCTGCATATATAAAGAAGATTCAGACTTAGATACTCAGCTGGTTGGATTTATAGAGCTGTGGATGTGGTGGACCAAGTGTGATGGAAGGAGAGAGAAACAAAGGAAGTGAGGGTATTTTAAAAGAGTGATTACAGTGATTAAGCTAGATAAGAAAGTGATTGCAGGGATGCTGCAATTTTTGGTGATGAAAATGTGCATGATGTCATCTTGGCAATAAGTAGCTGCAAGAAAAGAGAGTAAAAGAAACCTGAATGTGAGGTGATCACAGTGATGAGAAAAAAAGAAGTGGTTGGAAATTTCACCCACATGGATTTGAAGTCAGTGAGGGTAAAGAGAAATCTATGAACATATACTAAAGCTTTGAGTGAATGAAATCATAGAGTTTTCAGGAGGGAGGTAGAGGTCAGGAAATCTACAGGTATGATTAATTGATTGATTTTTATTTTGTTTTTGTGGGGTTTTGTTTTGCATCAACAAACAATCCTTCCTTTCTTTTTTGGATGGTAGGTGTTGAGGAGAGGTAAGAATTGTGCTTCTAATGAGAACGAGGGTGTGCTTCCAATTTCCTGATGAATGCATGTTCTTAAGAAGGCATGTCAGCATTTCTCTGTGAATGTGAATCGCATTTTCTAAAGAGATGGCCAAGATCAACATCATTCAATATGTTTTATTAAGGATTTTCTCCTGTAAAGGTTAAGAATCTATTATAGTGCTTCTCATTATGACATATTTCATTTTGCAATAAAAGTTTCTTTATTTTGTATCCCATTTCATATATTTTTACTACATATTAAAAAAAGTTGAAGTGTAATTCCAGAATGTACAAATATATTCTCCATTGAAACAGGACTCTAGGAAATTATATCCAGGCCACGAGCAGTAGCTGTGCATGACTTGTAACTCTTTATTTTTTGTTTTTCTATTACACTATTTAATTCTGTATATTGAGCTCCATTTGTCCTGCTCATAGAAATCTTTTCCTGAAAATTAAGGAAAATTCAATCAGGTAATTACCTTTCAACCTTTATCATGTAAGCTCTGCCAATTTAGGATTCTTTCCTTCTTTTTCCATCTCTGATGATTTGCATTTATGTTTTGAAAAGATTAAGTATTATTGTCCATTTTGATGGTGACAAGTACTCTCTGACAGGGTGCTAAAAGCATTCAATACACAAATGTCCCAAATTGGGTTCTCACTTTGATTTCAGACCCAACCCCAAAGAATAGCAGGGTGCAAGGTCTCTTCTCATCGTCACTCCCTCTTATCTACCCTACAGTTTTCCTTTTCATTTCCCCCCGTTTGAAGGATCTTTATCTAGTGTCATGGGGATACGTGTGATGAGACCAACTAGCTCTGTCTGAACACATACTCTCCTAAAGTTTCCTGTGTTTCAATTGAAGTGTGGCTCTTGAAGGCTAATCAGCCAATTTCCTATACTTTAAAAATTAAAACAAAGAAAGAACCATAATATACATAAATATTATCACTATTAAATTTAACATATGACAATGTGGATACACATGCAGAGAAACACATAAGTGTGCTCCTATATATGTGTACATGTAGAACATTAGGTGAAATTAAGGATGATGCAGAAAAATAAAGCAGAATAAAGAAAATCCAGAGTGAAGAGTGGGATGGAATTGCCAAATCAGAAAAGGCCTCCCTTATAAAATGAAGTTTCAGTGGTGACCTAAAGAAATGAGAGGTGAGCCATGTGCATATTCCAGGAAAGTATCCAAGCAAAGAAAATAACACATAAAGCTTTGAGACGTGAGTGATGGAATTAGACTTAGAAAGGAGAAAAGGAGAGCAAGAGTGTGTGTGTGTGTGTGTGTGTGTGTGAGTGTGTGTGTGTGAGAGAGAGAGAGAGAGTGAGAGAGAGAGTTGTTGGGTGGAGAGGTCGGGAACCGGATCAGGACCAGATGTTGCAAGGTCTGTAGGTCATTGTGATGATTATGGTTCAGTGTGGATGAGATTGCAAACCAACCACTGGAGGGTTTTGAGTAGAAGAGTGGCATGATCTGAGTTACTTTTTAAAAGGTCAATCTTGCAGTTGGGTGGAGAATTGGTTCTTAAGTCCAGCAACAGGGATTGTGGTTTACCAAGTAGTAGCTGTGAGGATTTCAGAGGTAGTCAGATTCTGGATATATTGTGGAGGTGGACCTAACAGTATTTGTTGATGGATTAAATGTAGGGTGTAGGAGACCTTGTGCCAAATATCTGACGATGGCTGTATACTTTTTCACATGTTGATCCTCACCAAGCTTATTTGTTATTAATATTTTCCTTAGACTCATAAAATGCATTTATCACCCATACACTAACATATGTATAAAGGTTCATCAATTTACCCATGGCGAAAAAAGGCATTAATGCCCAAGCAAAAGAATGTTGGCAGATGTAATAAAAATTAGGTAGTATTTGCAAAAGACTTGGAGATGATAAGTGCTAATAATATCATCAGTGCTTCTCTATTTACTTTCTAACGCCAACACAATAGCCATGTTCCTTGGCGTCACTCTCATTTCAAAGAGATCATTTCTAATGGAATGTTATAACCACTTGCCAATAGAACTTTTCACTGTGATTTCCTGTTTTAAGTTTCGAGGGCTAAGATTCTCACACCCAGCTTTAAAACACATTCGATTTAGTAAACAACACTGCATTCTTTATAAATAAGATACACAATATTCCAGAAGCAGCAAATTTAATGTAGTGAGATTGAATATTTGTGCTGTTTTTGTGTTTGAGTATCTTGTACAGAAGTTCCAATGAAAATATACACACCCTTATTATAATTATACAATTTATATATTGAGATAGACAAGAAGATTTTATGGCTATATGTACATACAAAAAGATATATATTATAAGTATATATATTTATCCTGGTCTAATTTCAAATACAGTATTTTTGTAGTTTCTGTTTCTATAGTAGCTTATATAAATGGCTGTCACATGTTATCTCAATGTGTTATAATTACTCTGAAACATATAGGTCATCATAATTAGGTTATTTAAGGAAATTGAAACACTAAATGATTAATTGATTTACTCAGAGTTATTTAAGCAGTAAGAGTTTCACCTAAGATGTGAATCCCAATTTTAGAATTTCGAATTCTCCAAAAATACCCTTGTCCATTTCTTTTTAGGTGGAGAATGCTCTGGAGACAAGTCACACTTATTAGAACTAACTCCAAGGGGCAAATATTGTCACTGATGCTCTGTGCAGGGCAAGTACATCTTTATATGTCATCGAGGTAAGTGGCAGTTTTCTGGAAAAAAAGATATTTTCTTGGACTCTGTAAATAATTTTTCAGATGATGGGACTGAAGCTAGAGAGTTTTAATAAATTGCAATTAAATGATGGGGACTGGATCCAAAACTCTTTTTCTCTGATTTAAAAATCTACAACACTCTTATCATATCAGACTCTCTCTTCCAACAAAGTTAAATTGTCTGCACAGATAATATTTAAGTAGTTCATAAAGTCTCCAAAGGAAAATCACATATACAAATTTCTATCTACATATATATTAGAAGAAGAACAGAGGGTCCTAGTGAACCACATGATCGCTATGAAGAGTCAAAGAAATCCTGCTATGAAATGGTTCTGGTGAGAAGATGAAGGTCTGGAAGAATCTGGGAAGCAATCTTCTTACTTCTTTGGCATTGCTGCTTGTTAAGGTGCTGTGTACCAGGCTGTACTCCAATATGTAAGAGAACTGTCAAGACTTTGGTGAAGGTACACAGCACAGCAGTGAAAATCACTAAAGGACAGGAACACAGAATCTATGAGGTCAGGTAAAGTGACACTGATGAAGTTGGGGAAGATGAACGGGTAAACTTGAGAACTACTCTCAGAAGTATAAAGAAGAACGTGATCCTATTTTCTTATCTTATACTAAATTTGGAGGACAAAGTTTAAGAAACACTTTAAAATAGCAAACTACAAACTGCCCAAAGGTAAAATATTTCAAATATTGAGGAAAATATAACGCCTATTTGTTTCTGGTATCGTTTTGGGGTGTAAATAACCACAGAAATGTAACCAAATGGGGGTGGAGGAAAACATTCTGATGATGCTATTTTTTAATTTGACACCAATAGGGTGGTGAGACATAAAAAAAAAATGGGTTTTAGATCTCACTTTCTCATACACTGTGAAATCTTGTATCTCACTGTCCAGGGAAAGTCATTTTTTAGGATAGATATGTTAAACAATTTTAAACCTTTGGTTCTTTTTTTTTTTTTTCTTTCCTTTTTCTTTTAAGTAGACTTTGTCTTTTTAGGGCAGTTTTAAATTCACAGCAAAACTTGAGCAGAAGGTACAGAGGTTTCCTACATACTCCCTGGCCTCACACACACAGAGCATCACCATCTATAAATCTCCCACACCACTTTGAGACACTCATTACAACTGATGAACTATGTAGACACACCATTGTCAACCAGTGTCCATAGTTTACATTAGGGTTCACTCTTGGGGTTGTACATTCTATGGGATTTGGTCCTTTTTTAAGCAAAACTATTACATGTACAACATATGAGAGAAAGGCATGTCTTGCTTAGACCAGGGGTCAAGAGTTAGACCGCTTCAGCCCCCAGAGTTTTGAAAAAACTTCCAACATGGCTCCAGGTTTAAAAGCCATCTTGTAGGAGAAAGCAGACTGTATTTGCAGGTGACAGATCAGGGTGGTGATCCTATCCCTAGCTCTGTGACTTTCGATAACAAGCTAAATTGTCATGATTCATTGTCCTTATCTCCAAAATAGAAATCATGCTAAACTTCGCAGGCTTCTGGGAAAAATTTAAATGAGGTCACATATATGTAATACTTACCAGAACATCTGACACAAGTAGTTAGCTATTCAGTGAATGGTAGACTTACCTAAACTTTCTAAATTTTACTCTAGACCAATGTGATTAATGTCAACTCTATTTTCTTCATAGAACCTGGTGAAAGTGTGTGATAAAGGTGAATTGACAAGTTTAAAAGCACAGAAATGTGCAATAGTTTATTTTCATTATTCACAGAGAATATGAAGGACCCTAACCTGCCAGCCTTAAAGACAGGTTAACTTTGGCTCGAAAGAGATCTGGTGATAAAACTTGGGTAATTTTCTGAAAATGACCAGAAAGCTGAAATTTGCATTATTATCATTTTAGAAAATTATCTATTTCAAATAAGCTTCTAAATTTACCATTTTGTCCCCTGCTTGGGTTATTTCCACGTGACTTTGATCTGCAAGAGGCGTAGAGGGAAGACAAAAAAATGACATTGTGATAATTTATTTTTGTCTCCTGGGCATAAGGAATATCTCCAATACAGTAAGGAGATACGTTTAGCCATTAGCACATAGGCAGTTTTTCTGAAATTTACCATTGGAATCCAAAGTTTATGCCTACATTTGGACTGTTATTATGTTATTTGACTGAATAATTTTAAATAATATCCCATTCTTTTTATTTATCTCCTTATTTTTCCACTTATCCAAAGAATCAAATTTCTCCTTTCCCATCCACTTTGCATGAACATAACAAGGTCAAAGATTCAGTGATTATGAACAATATTCAAATTCATGATTGTAATATAGTACATATTTTCTCATTATCCTTTGTATAGATTTGCAGGATTATACAATAAATTATGTTACTTTGCTTGGTCTTCAGTTAATTCTATTAGAAGCTGAGCTTATAATTTACAATGAAGTAAATTAATGTTGGAGTGTTTTGCTGTCATTTTAGCTTACTACAAATAATTATCTCTATATTATCTAATGTTGACTTCTCATAAAAGATTAATGTAGAATGAGCGACAAAATGGTATTCTCATCAAATACAAAATCCCATAAAAATTAATGCTTCTCAAGTTGTAACTTGAAAATCCAAAAGGCACTTGTGATTTAAATCTGTTAATTCTCATTATAAACTTGTATTTCTGCTTCAAACACAGAGATGAAGGCACAGACACATTTTGTGTAAGAAGCAAGAAGTGTGAGGAAATGTCTTAATCAAGTATAATAAACTGTTTATGATAATGTATTCATATTCGTTTTTGTTAACAGGGATCATGGGAATATTGAAATACCAAGATTCTAGGTACCTCTCTAATGATAAAACACCCTATGCCCCAGTGAGTCTTCTAAAAGATACCCAGTATGTAATTTCACATCATATAAGTTGATTTGGTAAATAAAATAAAAATAAAATGCAGTATTTTCAGGCTTTTTAGCTCAGAAATGATCTAATCAAAGGGTCCACATTAATGCATTTTTGCCAAGCAAGTTATAAATTATACATAACATAACATAACATTAAAGCATTAACATAACAGTACGGGTCTATCACTTAAATAAAAAGCTGAAGGCTTCCTATCTGACAGATTTGACTTTGCTACTATACTACATACTAGCACAAATTTATCGTTAACAGCATTTCAATACTATCAATCCCAATTTTCATTTTTGTCAAGGAAATATTTGATGTATCAACTTGTTCAGGTAGTTCACATATTTTTAGCAACAATCAAAACCTTGTCATTGTTCTCTACATCGTAATAAACTTTTGTGCCATAATATGCCTGTCCTCAAAAGAGTAAAATATAAATATCTTAAGGTGAAGGATGTCATTTGTTTTGCATTTTCCCTTTGGTTTTATAAAACATCCTAATTTTCATAAAGTGGAGTTCTATAAAACTATCTTTTCCCTAAAACTTCCTAAAAAATTATTTACTACTTTACTATAGGTTTTCCTGGCTCATAGATAAAAGAAATTCTTTCCATACTTTCCATACCACACCATTATAATCTTTTTGTTAAAGATGCTTTAGGGCATGTAATACCGCCTTCTGTTGTGGTGCTTTTAGACTGGGGACCATATGTGGTGCTATCCCAGGAAACAGCAGGGTTCAGTTACAGGGTTGGATGCCTTTTTTTTTTTCCCTTCGCCTAACAGATCCTGCATTTATACATTGTTGCCATCAGTGCTATTTATTTCGTATAATTAGTATGGTTTTGGTGCATTTGTTAAGAATGCTATATAGAGCATTATTTATATGCCTCTCAATATTCACAGTTTTGTAACTTAAAATGCAGCATTCTGTATTATACAGCCATGTCACCCACAAATAAGTCTGAACATCAACCAACTCTATTTTGGAAAAGAAAGAAGTTATTTTACTGCATGGATTGTCTTCTACCTAAAAAAGACGTAGCTTGAGGGCACGTACCATTCCTTGCTGGGTAGATTGATAAATGTGGATCTAAGGTAAAGCATGTATAATCCTTTGGGCCTGTTATCAAACTGTCCATGACATCTTGGCCCATAACTTATAATATGAGGTTACTCTAAAAAAATCTCTAGTGTAATTTCTGTGTATTTAAATTGATTTCAATTTATAATTCAAATTTATAATATCTATCCCAAAGCAGCTATTATCCAATCTGTAGGTTAATACAAAGATTAGGGGAAAACTTGTGGAAAGAGTCTTAGAATTCCTGCTTCCTCAGACTCAGAATCTTAGAAAACAATGAAAACTTCCATGGAGAAGTATTTGATTTGGATGTTGGTAACCATTTTAAATTATCCTAGAGCATTCTCCATAAAGAAGGACCAGTCTCCAGGGGAGACGAACTTACCTGGGTCACGTATCACCTGGGGGAGGGAATATCCTAAGGCCGGCACACTCTAGCCAACCTGGATGCCCTAAGGAAAGGAGAAAAAAAAAAAAGGTAAGAAATACTTGAGAAGATCACAGTCCAAAAACTCAGATCAACTAAAAGACTGGGATTTAATTTTAAGATTTTAGAAAATTTCTCCTCTCCCTGCCTTACTGCCACACTGATAGGACTCCCACGTTAAACATTAAATTACAACTGAAAGAGCTGAGAGGCAGAATCTTTATCTAAAGAGGAGTCCTTAGGAAAGTCCAAAGAAAACAGGGGAAAAGAAAATGGGATAATAGAGGAATTTGAAAACTCTGGAACCAAGAACTAAAATAAACATTAAACACAGTCAAAATCCTAAGCAGATTAACATAAATACTCACACTAAGGGCCTAATTACCTCAGTTTCTATTAACTTATATATCATGTCTAGCTTTTAACAAAAATCACAACGCATGCCCAAAGACAAGGGAAAGCAGCATTGAAGAGACAACAAACATCAGAACCAGGCTCAGATGACACAGATGTTAGAATTAGCAGATCATATATTTAAAACAGGCAGTGATATCTCTGCAGCCTCCCTGATCATTTCCTTGGCTGTGTTCAGTCCACTGATGCATCCATCAAAGGGAGTCTTCGTTTATGTCACTTTTTTATTCCTTGTATTTTCTCTTGACTATTTCTTAGCATTTCCATCTCTGCTTGTATTTCTACACTAGCATGTTGTCCATTTTTTCGTTAGTGCTCCCCTGGACATAGAATGCAAAAATCCTCCAACAAATAGTAAAAAGTTAAACTCAACAATATACAAAAACATTCAATACCATATCCAATAAGATATATGACCTATATTCAGGGCTGACTTAACATTTGAAAATCAATTGACCTACACAATAAAAAAACATCATATGATGATAGCAGTAGATGTGGGAAAATATTTGACAAATTCAAACATGTATTCATGGCAAATACTCTCAAAAGACTAGAAATAGAATGGTATTTCTCCTGGACAAAGAATATTTACAAACTGTACAGCTAACATCTTACTTAACAGTGGGAAACCGGATGCTTTTCCCCTGAGACTGGTAGCAAGGCAAGGGTATGGTCTCACCACTCTGCTTTAACATCAAACTGCCAGCCTTAGCTAGTTCAACAAGACAATGAAAGTCAATAAAGTGATAGGGATTGGCAGATACTATGGTTGTAACTGTAGAACACCTGCCAAAATTTAGTCAAGTTTGAGGAAATGGGAATAAAATTGTAGGGAATAAATGATCTGTATATGAAATAGAGTGAATATTCTGTATCTTGTGTCACAGAGGCATCTAAACCAAACACACACACACACACACACACACACACTCTAGCTAAATGTGTGTATGCATTTTTATAGTATATACGTGAGTATATACAGTCATGTTAAGTGTGATGTACTATAATATAGAGTGTGCCATTTTCTTCTTTATAATAGCTAATTTAGGGAGAAGAAAGCATGCAATTAGGTATTTTAAAAATAATTTTACATATAAAATGGATGCTATTTTAGCTAAAATAGATCACACTCCCATGCTTAGTGAAAAATAGAGTTGTAAAATAATAACTAACAATATGTTCCTGTTGAATGAAGTCACTGAAATCTTACTTGTAAACCATAAAGTTTGTGTGAGTTTGTAGATCTATACTAGTTGACTAAAACTGTAATCACTATTTTAGGGTTTCACTTTAAAACAACTCTAAAGACTTAAATGTTGGGGAATTCTATATACATTGCTATTGCCTCAGAGTAACTTCATAGATTATAGGCCCCAGGGAATGAGATTTCTTGTAGAGCAATGAGTAAAATATATGTTTTCTAAGAGGTTTTACTCAGTGTTATGTGTGTGTGTATTTTCAGAAGCAGTTGGCCCAAAGATAAATGAGGAATTTCATCTCTCTAAATATTCTACTAGAACTTTTATATTTAAATTAATTTTCACCTTACATTTCCTTGAAATATTGCAAATGTTTCCAGAAATGTATATGCAAACAAAATCAAAACAATCTATACTACCTTCAAATGCACATTAGTCCATCTCTAAGCTTAAGCAAAAACGATTTCCGAGAGAAAATATAATTAGGTTTTAGCTGGGACGCTGAGAGTTTTGACACTGAGCTAAGGCCAGTAAAGGCTCTGATTCTAATGTTACAGAAACATAGAAAACATTGTGGAAATTTGCTTTGCATATACATAAATATTCCCTGAATAACATATAATATTAATCTATATTTAATATGTTCTTATATTTCCTCTAAATTTAGAATACTGTTAGTATTGTTGTGTACTCTCCAAAGAAACTTTTGTCTTTGGGTAGAGGACAGCCTTAAGTGTGCAGTCTCTTCTTCCTTCTTAAAGTTTTCCTCTCAGACAATTTCTTCCTATTGATACCCTTGAACTCCCTACAGACAGAGATCACTCTGCTGTTGGCAGATAAGGTGAATCTTTCGAATTGACCATCCTCTGCTTACTTCCTGCATTCAGGAGACATTGTAAGCCAGTCTTCTCTAGAAGCCAAAAGTCTTAATGCTCACTCTATGATCTGTCAAAATGCAAATAATTGCACAGATGACTGTACTAACTGAAAATTGATAAATGGTAAAAAAAAAAGTTCAAAAATATGTGTGTATATATTTATATAATATATGCATATATATTTTATATGCATGCTTCCAGTATGCAAATGTAATACATAAATATAAAGCAACAATTGTTTTGTGTGTGTACATCATCCTCTTTACTATTCTGGCAATTGTATTAATATAATTATAACATCAACGGTCTATCAGATGCCAGGGTAATGTGGAAAATATTGAATCACTGGCTGGCCCATGAATAGATATCACACTCATGACAGGTAAAGCATGATTTTGTGCTTCAACATACAGCGGAGCAACAAAGTTGAGAATGAATAATATGAGTATTGACAAAGTCACCTACAGTAATAAGTTACTTGTGACTCTCATATTTTCTCAACAGTGCGGTTTAGAGGAAATTCACGCTTTCTTCTTCTTTTTTTTGTGTGTGCACAGGATGATAAATAATAAAACCATTATGGATACTATTTCTAACACCCTATCTTTAAAGACAAATGGTAAATTGTGCTCTTTTATTCATAATGAAGAGAGGCCTCTCCGTTCCTTTCTTCACAAGCTAGATATTCAATCAACTTAATCCACAGTTCATAACAAATGCAAGAATGGTTTCAGGTCTTCTGAGAAGTCTCAGGATTAAAATACATTAGAAAGACAGGACTTGTCTATATTTTGATCCCTCACATGAGGACATCTATGAAATTCAGATTTAATAACAATAATAATTATAATAATGATAAATGTAGAGACTAAGATTTATTTTACAATGAATTAAACCTGGCAACATGGGAAATCTCTGAGCAGTATGTTCCTTTTTGTTTTCAACTATAACTCATTATATAGGAATTAAATTTGTACCTAATATTTAAGGAATATATGTGTGTGTGTTATAGAAAAATTACCTAGGTATAGAAGCATAACTTTTTAATTTCCTTATTGAAATACAGTTCAAAAAGTGACCAAGACAATTTAACGTTTGGTTTTGACTGCAGCGGAGTGAAAGGCTCTTTGACAACCTTGTCACCGGAAATGTGCAAAATGCAGTATTACCTGCTAAGGAAATAGTTGAAAATCCTAATGCACAAAATCTGAAGTTCTGATGCAGATTTTAAGAGGAGGTGGAGGCTTGCTTTGTGGACTCAGAGATGGCCCTGGGCCTCAGATATGCCAGGTGACAGCAGGCTGAGCTGGACAAGCCCGACCCTCAAAAGCCTGAATTCTAACTTGTGTCTTGAATTCTTTCTTTCATGATTTCAGGAGCAGGCTCAACCTAGTGCCATGATGGATTAAAAACCCACTCAAAGGTGACTCAGGTATCAGAGGGGCACACAACAGAAAATCCAGTGATTCCAGACCAGGGCAAGACAGAGAGGTCAGTCATTAGACTTCAAGCCCTCTGAAGGGAGGAATCTTCCTGTAATCATGTTTCCTAACTCTGCAGTTGACATGGAGAAGAGCCTCATGTACGGTCACCACTGAAAAAAGCAAAAATCCGGGAGAACCGTATGCATGCAAAGGCCTGTAAAGAACAGACACACTGAAAAGAGAATATTTGGGTTGAATATTTTTCATAATAAAACTTTTCTATGAAAAAGCTCTAAGATCTATCACTATGAGAAACAGAACATGTCAGGTAAAGTGGTCATATTTTTTAACCTGGGCATGTTTCCAAAACAGTTTCTACAAACCACAAAACCTCTCACTCCACCACAGCTGTCAGCTGCCTCGCAGTTTTGAGCCAGTTCAGGTCACCCACCAGGATCTGAACACTCAATGTTTGTTCCTCTTTCTGCAGTTTTTACATTAAGACCTCTTTTTATTGCACTTCGCTTTATTGTGCTTTGCAGATATTGTGATTTTTTCCAAATTGAAAGTTGCGACAACTCTGCTGAGGGCAAGTCTATCAGCGCCATTTTCTCAACAGCATTTGCTCATTTTGTGTCTCGTTGTCACATTTTGGTCATTCTCACAATATTTCAGAGGCTCCACCAGCAAAAAGATTATGACTCACTAAATGCTTAAATGATGGTTAGCATTTGTTACCAATAAAGTATTTTTAGTTAGTGTATGTACATTGTTTTTATAGACACAATGCTATCACACATTTAATAGACCACTGTATAGTGTAAGCAAAAGTTTTATATGCATTGGAAAGCCAAAAAATTCGTGTGGCTTACTTTATTGTGATATATACTTTATTGTGGCAGTTCTGGAACGAACCCATGATATCTCCCAGTTATGTATTTTGCTTTCCGATAGCTTTTCCAAGTGTTCCCATAGTAAAAGGAGAAGATGGAATCTGTTTTCTACTTTGGAGGAAAAATGACACGCCATAGCATAAACTTTTCCCTGGGGCTGTCAGAGCCTTCCCAGTTCCATTAGCTGCATTTATTCCTGTGGGAACCAGGAAGTATTTTTGCCAATGGGACCCCTCTTGGGAAGGGACATGAGGATTGTTCATGCATTGAAATACACGAGCACATCATACACAATAAGAAATCCTCTCCACTGTGCTTCTCTGAATGGTTCCCCATTCCCTAAAATGAATACATATTACTTTGATAACAAAGAGAATTAAGTATGTCCAAGTGAACTTTCTAGCCATCCATCAATGCCCAGATTGAAATATATCATTCCCAGAATGCCTTCCTAATTTTCTTGTACATACACATTTGTATGAAACTTCATGTCCCAAGAATTGTCTGTTTCATATTATTATTTATATGTTCCCTGTGTCCCTTTTAAAACATCAAGTTCTTGAAGCCTATGTATTATGTCTAAACATCTTCATGTTTCCCACTAGATCTAGAAAAATGTTACCCTTAATAAATGCTCATTCAATTGAAAATAATTAAAATTATTATTCTTGATTGTTTTATCACATATATATATATATATTTTATTTTTCATATTGAGGGCATAGGGACCCTGGAGTTACATCCAGGTTCTATTCACACTGAAAATGCACAAATGAGTGATCCTTGTGTAGTGAGTCTCCCCTTCATGCCATAACCTTCCACCAAGAACCAGATGTCATGAAGCAATGCAGCAGTGTTATTAGGATTTATGGGAAATTTGAGGGAAGGCAGCCAGCTGAAATAACAATATGAAACTATGGGAGCCTCATGTGCAGGTGTGTTCGCAGGCACAGTGGAAGACTTGATATTATTTTGAGAACCAAGTCTTTTAACTGGGGGTTGGTGCCATGTTGAATAATGTCAATCCAGGAAGTTCTACCTCAAGATGTGCATGTCACTGTAAAAATGAACAGTGAAAACCTGTTCTGAAGCTGTTTCAAACTTGTGAAACCTTGACCCTTGAAACTTCTCCAAGTTCAGTGAAATCTATAATTGAATAAATGCACTCATACTAGTTTAGTTGCCTAAAGAGACTCAGTTTATTCAGGATTGCAAAACACTTTAAAATGTCTTCTGGCTTGTTTTTTCAGGACCTGCTCTGTTTTTTTTAAACTTATGGTTGGTTATGTTAACATGTTGTTGAGATTCAATATTTCAAAAACTAGAAAAAACATTTTAAATAGTATATGAATTTACTTTTACTCACCACTTCATCCAATATTGTAATTTAGTCATATTTGTGTGAACGTATTTTTCTAACATCTTTATTGGAGTATAATTTCTTTACAGTGGTGTGTTAGTTTCTGCTTTATAACAAAGTGAATCAGTTATACATATACATAAGTCCCCATATATCTTCCCTCTTGCATCTCCCTCCCTCCCACCCTCCCTATCCCACCCCTCCAGGTGGTCACAAACCACCAAGCTGATCTCCCTGTGCTATGCGGCTGCTTCCCACTAGCCATTTATTTTACGTTTCGTAGTGTATAGATGTCCATGCCACTCTCTCACTTCGTATTTTTAATGAAATAAAAAATGTGGGTGTAATCGAAGCCCCCTTTTAGCCCCTCTCCCCTAATCTCGTTCCTTTTCATCTATCTCCAAAAATAATCACTATTTTCAATTTAGTGCTCATCTTGAAAACAATTGTCAAATAGTTTTCTCTAAAATATAAAATGTTCACATTTTATATAACAGTTATTGCATATGGCTCATCATTGTGCAACCTGCTCTTTCCATTTGATATTTAAAAATATGTAGCCACAATTATCTAATAAAACAATCTTTAATAAGTAAAGTGTTTTATAATGAAATACAATCATACAAAGAAAAGAAAAACAATTATACAAAGCCTGATTGTCAATAACTCAATTAGGCAGGGCAATCTCATATAATAAGCAGTGAACTTCATTCTTTCCCATTGCTGATCTTGAGATTTAGTGACATGAAAACAAATGGTCCCTTCCTTGTAGATGAAGTTTTTTGGGGGGAATGGGAGTGGGCAATCTCCACTGACTACATATGGCTGATGAATTTGGACTATTTTCATCCCTAGAATATGATTTAGTACAAAGCAATTTGAAGAGGTAGAGGTAGTGAGTAGATGGAATGAATCTCTGATTGGGAAATTCTATAGATAACTTAGTCTGAATGTAACTTTTAGGTATATGGTCAAGGTTGAGTTACATATTTTAAAAGGAAGTTAACACCCAGACAAATACTGAAGGAGATCTGAATTAGTATGTAAACTTAGATGTAGCTGGTTTTCATCCATGCTTCTTGAATGCTTACATTGGGCCAGTCAGTGCTGCTACAGGCCCTATATTTTTGTCATTAAATACATCCTGGGGAAGAGATTATCTTTATTCTGTTTTATTAGTAAACTGAGGCTCATAAAATCCAAGGTCATATATTAAGTGGCATAGCTGAGATGTAAAACTAGTTTTCTTGTCTCCAAATCCAGAACTCTTCTTATTCTATCACAGCTGCCATTATGGAAATAACAACTTGGATATTCATCTTGGATATGATATGTCCATAGCCTCTTGTTTTAGTATTGGTTACTCTTGAATAAAGATGCAACTATAACATTTTCTTTAGTTATACCATTGCAAGAATATTTTGCAGGTCTCTAAAGAAGAAATATCTTATGAGCCTTGTGTTTTCTCACAACAGGGTACTCCTTCAGTATCTGTTCATGGATTTAGCAGACCCCTGAGAAGAGAATGACAAAGTAACTCAAAGGACAGGAAGAAGAGCACCAAAGGTAAACAGGAAAAAATTTCATGTTGGATGTCCTTCCCAGGTGTAGCAACAACTATCCAAGGAAAGAATAGCCCAAGGAGCACATTGGTCCCTATCTTAATGCCTGTTAAGATCTGCCACTGTGTTCTTCATCAGAGCAGGGTTGAACTACTTCTGAAGTTGAGTGAGATTGCCTGCTCTCAGTAAGTATAGGCTTCCAACATTGAAGAGCACTGACCAAAGATTGTGAAATGTCTTTCTAATCCTCAGGAACAAACTAAAGTCTCCTCAGCACTTCTCTGCTAAGGAACCCAATGTGTGCTTTACTTTATTTGTGGTTTCTTTTTCCATCCTAAGAGAAGTACTTTCCCTGAGGGTTCCTATCAAATACCACTGTACAGTTGCATTGTTCACTTGATTGTAGAAGCTCAGTAACATATAAAATTTTAAATGCACAGTTGAACACCTCATCTTTGTGAACACCATTAGGTATGGTTCGATCCTAATGTAAACTTATTCCTAGAAGCTGCTAGTATTTGTATAATATAAAGAGAAATGTTTTTTCTACTCAATAAATACAAAGCTCAATTTTGTTGATAAGATCTGTAGACAGATATGTGAAAGGTAACTAAAATATTAACATGTTCAATTAATTATTATAAGAATGAGCCATTTTCTCTATAACAGGTAGCTCTGTATGAAAAAGGGCTGGGGAATATCACCTCATCTCTGCATGCCTCTGTTGCTGCATCTGTAACATGAAATGAGACAGATGGATGACCTTGGAAGACCTTTCTAGCTCACACAGTCTACAAAAGGGTAACTCAAAGCTAAGAAATAATTTCCCAGCACTTCCCATTATTCTCAGTTCTATAATATCAAGAGTACAAAATGAATAACAAAAACATTGAAGAGCCAGAGGAATGCAGGTCATTGACAATGTACAACTTCCCTATTTTGGTACATCTCACATTTAGGGGATAATTTATAGGTTTGCTCTGGGAATGAAAGTGGAAACTTATGTCTTTTCTGTCTTTTTCATAAAATAGTTTCAGGCCCTGATCCTTACCTTATGCTCCTTTTAATTCCTTCTCTGAGTGAATCTTACCCCAATTCTTTTCAGTCAATCACTCAATAATACGAAGACATATTCTAGCATATCTCTAGCTGACAGGTAAATTCTAAAATATTTTATGAATAGCAAAAGTGAAGAAATATGTGCAATGTTATCCATTCAGGTTGACTCTTCTTTGCACCAAATGGATAGCTATTTTCAACTAGGTTGTACACTCAGACCTTTACTTTTGGTAAATGAGAGTGCAGATCTCCTGGAACAAAGGGAAGAATCAATTCTGAGGCAGGGGCAGAGCTGTTGGGCGGAGTTGCCTTTTCTTCCCCAGGGCGGAGTGCTGCCCCTCTTCTCACTACATCTGGCAGCACAGATGGTAGGAAAATTAATAGCAGAGAGGAAGCATTGACCTCATGTGGATATAAACAAGTCCTGAGACTACACAGGCAGGCAAATCCGATAATGGCCTTAAAAGAGACCTTGAAAGTTCATTGAGTTCAGCTCCCTGTAGCTGATAGGGCTGTGCTTGACAAAGTCCGATGTCCTGGATGAGCATCCTTGAGGTAATATGCATAGAGATACCAGAATAGGTCACTGAGGACAGCCATGCAGTGCATCTCCCTAGATAAGTGTGGGCGTAGGCTACCAACATCTCATCTGTTTTATATTAGTCTCTCTTGTTGTACATAGGAAATGGGAAAAATGACTACTTAGGTTTTTCCTATCACATGTATTCAACCAATTATTAGAATCCTCAGAGATGAAGAGCCAATAAACAGATGTTCCTCTTTAAACACATTTACAGGGTTTCAAGAAATAGCTTGTTTCAAGAACATGTTGGTAATTGACATTACCACTAAAAAAATATCTATTGATTATAGAATTATGGATCTGAAAAATGATTTGGGTTTTGGCCATGTTGTTTGTGGTAGCCCTAGTCTGGCTATTCAGGCGTGGTTGACAGGCTGATGTAAAAGTCATTCCCACCCCCGTTTCCCTCCCATTCAAGGGGGCTTCATGGGGCCGTGAGCCTTAATCCAAGGCTCATTGGAGGGTTTTAAAGAAGGATTTGCTTTTCTGATTAAAGAGACGAAAGGGTCTCATGCTGTGCTTTCTCCCCTTCTACTTCCCTTGAACACGAACTTGCTGATGTATTGCAACCTTGGAGGCAAAGCAAGAGAATTGCAAATTGCTGATATTATTCCAGCAATTTTCCTGGCAACACATTTTTGTTATGCGAATATAATTAACTCCCATTTTTAAGCCAAGCTTAGTTCACTAACTTCATTTGAAAACATACCTAAATGATGCACTTACTAGCGTCTAAATATTCTTCACAATTATCTTAACAACAAAAAGCCTACACCACAGTAGTCAGAGTAATATTAATTCAATTCTCACTCTAAATATAACTTCAACTATCATATCTAGGTTTATAATCTAGAAAGCACTTTCACTCTATAACCAAGAATAATTTCCTTTAGTCTTGACGATTTTTTTTACTCCAACTATTTTTTTATTCCATTTCACCTAAATGAACCACTCCCACTATATATTAAAGACGTGTATTTCTTCATTTAAAACTAAATTTGGGAAAAGGTCTAGATGGACCTAGTCCCACATATCTGAATACTTTTACAAAATGAAATACGAGGGAAGTTCTTTAATGAGGTGTGTTTGAAAACTACATATATAGACCATGAACCCCTATATGACCAATCATCTGGAGGTTGTGTTAAATTTGAATATTCTCAATATTTTACAAATAAATTCAAGTTACTGATGACCCCAAATCACATTAACCTGTGGTTCTTTAATTTATCATGCATACTAATCACTTAGAAAACTTGTTAAAACCCAGATACTAGGTCACATTTGCAAAAATTGATCCAGTAGGTTACTTGTGGAGTCCAGCAATTTACGTTTCTAACCAGCTTCCATGTGATTCTGATATTGTTGGTCTGAAGGCCACATTTTCAGTAGCACAGATATAAACAGTTTCAAATGATACTCATTAATAACACTGTTATAGTTGCAATTCTTCATACTGGAGAGACCAATTGTCTTTGGGAAAGGTGTTGCCATATACTAGGTCAAAGCCATGTTTGTATCTAGTATGACCATTTCATAGCATTGACAAAGTTCCAGCTGATATTTAGATCAACAGCTTTATTTCCCAAACATATAGCTCTTAAACTTATGTGAACACATTTATGCAAATAAGTGGTCTCCCTCCTCTAAATCGGATAGCTTTTGTTTTAATGGGTCCCCAAAATCTCTGTCTTTAGAACTCATTATGATTCATTCCAAGTCCTACTGTGTGTGAATAATCTTTCAAAACACGTTAATACTATAATAAAAGAGCATATGGCAGCTAAAATTCACAGGAAAATATATGACAATGTTATAATGCAATGATCTCCGTTTCAGTTTTTTTTAATTGTTATTTAACTAAAGAAGAAAGAGTGTTTCTCATTAATCAGTAAACTTTTCTTCTGTTTCCAGTTTTAATCACACACACACACACACACACACATATTTTGTGTGTTGGAGAATGCAAGGAAGATGCTACTTTATGCTTGATGGGGAGGACGGGCTGCTGTGATGAATCTCATGCAGCAGGTGTCTGATGGACTATTACTTAATCTTTGCTTTGGGAAAGAGCAATCAAATGGTAGCTGTTGGTATCTGTTTAATAAAAACTCCAGATGTTGACAATGTTTCCCCATGGCCATTGACATATAATGATTTGCACACAGCTGCTAAAAAACCATCAAGCCCAACTACTTCTTTTTTTTTTTTTTTTTTTTGTGGTACGCGGGCCTCCCACTGCTGTGGCCTCTCCCGTTGCAGAGCACAGGCTCCGGACACACAGGCCCAGCGGCCATGGCTCACGGGGCCAGCCGCTCCGCGGCATGCGGGATCTTCCCGGACCGGGGCACGAACCTGCGTCCCCTGCATCGGCAGGTGGACTCTCAACCACTGCGCCACCAGGGAAGCCCCCAACTACTTCTTGATTGTCACTGGGAACAATTCTTTTTTCTTTGTGTGTTTTATGCGTGGCCCTTATAGCATGACTCATAGATTTTCCAAGTGTTAAATTGAGTCAGCTAAATAAGATTTATTCGTCTTTATTCTCTCATACTTCTGTAAAGAGCTCTGTCTTACGTTAATGGGAGCATTCTGATGTAATGATAGAATGTCATCATTCTGTGTCTCTAGTTAACCTGGAAATGCAATGAACTATGCATCTTTATGTGGGGCACCGTTTTGGCAATTTTTTTGTGAAAAAAGACATAGTCAAACTTTGAACGCAGGTGAAAAGAATAAAGCACAAAGCTTTTTGTTGATTTATTAAAGGGCGTTCAAATTCGGACTTTCCCAGTATTTCCATTCTTCCTACAGTTCAAAAAATATTTCATTTTTAAAAATTTTTTACAGTCAGCTAAATGTCAGAAACGGAAACATCTTACATTTTTTTCCACATCCGCAGTAATATTTTCAGAATAATTTCTGAGTTGCTTCAGGATTGGTAAATAAATGCCTACCTCCCACCTCCACCCCACCTCCAAGAGAAAAGACTAGTTCTCTTTGGATTTTATAAAACACTAGGGTAACAGGATCGTCACAGGAATGAGAATGTTAACAGTAGCAAATATCATGTACGTTTCTCTTTTTCCCTTTCAGTTACTTCATGGGTAGAGGCTCTTTTAAGATGTCAGGAGTCCTTGTGAGCTCTTGTAGGGGTTGAGACTATGGATTAAAATGCAGTAGCAGAGGTGCTATGTGGAAATGCTCTATAACAGAATGTGGTCCACAGACTGGGCAGAAGGTGGCGTTTCTGATGTGTCCAGTCATCAGGGAGGACAGATTTGGTTCTGTCTGCTCCTCTGACTGTCCCAGTCCTCATAAGTCACCTCATATCTACAGTAGAGTTGGCCTCTCTCTGTCTCCACCTCAGTATTCTTCACTGTTTGAATACAAATAGCCACAGCTACATAAACCAACACTGAAATCACTGGCAAAGTGTGTTGTGTTGAAATAATGCATTAGTAACATTACAGAGCGATTATAGAATGCCCTATTAGGTTCCTATTGCTGCTGTAACAAATCACCACAAACTTATTGGCTTAACACAGCACAGATTTAATATCTGATAGTATGGAGTTCAGAAGTATGAGATGGGTGTAACTGGGTTAAAATTAAGGTGTCATCAGGGCTGAGAGCACTCTGTGGCCTCTAGGGGAGATTCCATCTCCTTGCTTTTCCAGCATCAGAAAAGACATTCTTTGGCTCAAGGTACCTTCCTAAATCTTCAAAACCAGCAAAGTAGCATTTTCAAGTCCTAAGTCTGGCCTTCATTTTCTTTGTTACCTCTCATTTTCTCTCTCTCTTTCCTTCCTCCTATAAGAATCCTTGTCACTACATTGGATTCACCAGAATAATCCAGTACAATCTCCCATCACAAGATTCTTAACTAAATCACTTCTACAAGGTCCTTTTTGACTTGTACATTGACATGTTAACTCTTCAGGGATTATAATATAGGCATCTCTGGGGGATTATTCTAATCACTACAAGTACTATAGAAATTATACACCATCCTTTCAAATTCCAGTTGACATCATTTAACATAGCCATGCTCTTTAGAGTTCGTTTTAAGGCATTGTCAATTTGGAAAAAACAAAACAAAACAATGATATTTAAAATGTTTCAAACTGTTCTTTCAAAAAGAAATTTTTTTAGAGAGCTAAATGTTGCAGAGGCATAAGTAACATTACAAAGAGCACATAAAATATAAGGCAGCTATTTTGGGCTAAACTCTGCTAATTACTACTAATTAACTGATTATAATATAAAGATTAACTATTAATGCATATAATTTAACACAAACTGATTTTTAATAAAGAATATGTCATAGAATAGGCAAGATTGACACTTTTCTTGTATGGAATAATAACTAACTAATAAATAACTAATAAAATAAACTCCCTGGAGTTTATTTATTAATGTCCTTTTGACCTGATGGTAGAGGATAGTAGGACTGGATAAGCAAAGCAGACTAGAACAGAATGTGGTGAGTATAAAATATTGGAAATACAGTTTTCTAAGTTATCATATCATGAAAGGGAGGGGCAAAACTTCCAGGAGATAAGTAAAGGAAAACGCATGAATGAATGATTAGTTTTCTGTGAGTTACTGTGTTTAAGATGCAAGTTTAAGCTAAACATACTCTAAACAGATAGAAGGTATTTTGCCCCAAACTTGTTTCTCCAATACCCCATCTCAGCTGGAAGCTGAACCCTAACTCCCAAAGCCAAGGCCCGCCGATTCTTCTTCCTGAATATTTTCCACATCCATCCTCTTACTACTGCCATTTCTACCACCCTAGGGAGCCACTCTCATCTCTCTAGCACACTACCTTCTAACAATTCTGTTCTCATTTCTTTCTAAATCCATTCTCCATTCAGGAACCAGAATGAACTGTTAGAGAGGCAGGTATGATCTACAAGGCACTTCATGGCTGGGCTCTGGCTAAAACTCCAGAATTAGGATCAACTTTTTCTTTACACTCCAGACAAACTCCCATGCATTACTCTCCAGTTCTACTGATCTTTTTATTTCTCTAATACCACAAACCCCTTTCCTGTCTTAGGCATCTGCAACTCCTATTCTCCGCCAAGAAGTTACTGCTCACCTACTTTCCCAAATTCGTCTTGCTGGTCTTGCAGATTATGTTTGGCCTACTCTTATATCCATATGGTATTTTTCTTGTGTGTATATCTCATTTTACATTGCATGATTATTTCATGGGCTAAGATCCAGTTCATTTTCCACTGCTCCATCCAACTACCAGCACTTTCCCTTGCACACATTAACCTCATAAAAATGTTTAAGATAGATGGATGCATGATATAAATGACAATTTCCTATTGATAGAAGCTGAGGATGATCAGCTACAGGAAGAATTAGATGAAATGATTCCAAACTATACTGTGCAGTGTGGACTCTTTCCACACTGAAACTTCCAAACATGCCTCCTGATAACATCATAAAATAAATCACTTAAAAATAGATACCATATTTTCTTGATCTGTTCCTCCACTGATAGACCTTTAGGTTGTTTCCATGTCTAGGCTATTGTAAATAATGCTGCAATGAACATGAGGGTGCATATATCTTTTCAAATTAGTGTTTTTGTTTTCTTCAGATAAATACCCAGATGTGGAATTGCTGTATCATATGTTTTATTTTCAATTTTTTGAGGAAACTCCATAATTTTTGCACAGTGACTGCATCAATTTACATTCCCACCAACAGTGGGAAAAGGATTCCCTTTTCTCCACATCCTTCCCAACACTTGCTACTTCTTGCTTTTTAATAATATCTCCCCTTCTGACAGGTGTGAGGTGATATCTCACTGTGGTTTTGATTTGCAATTCCCTGATGATTAGTGATGTTGAACATCTTTTTATGTACCTGTTGGCCATCTGTGTCTTCCTTATAAAAGTGTTTATTCAGATCCTTTGCCCTTTTTTAAACTGGATTGTTCATTCTTTTGCTATTGAGTTGTGTGAGTTCTTTATATATTTTGGATATAAACACATTATTAGATATATGATTTGAAAATACTTTCCCTCATACAGGAGGCTGCCTTTTCATTTTTTTGTTAATGAAAAATAATCCATGCAATTTAAAGAAACAATTTCAAAATCTGCAAAATAAATAATGCATGGGTAAATCAAAATTAACATGTTAAAATATAAGTCCTCATACAAAAGTTAACAGACAGGAGAAATAAAAATAGAGGTGGAAATATAAAAATATATATAAGAAATAAAAATAGAAATTTTAAGCATAAAACTATAAAATGAAGATAATATAATGCAAAGTATAAAATAGAAATTTAAAACTAGAAATAGTTAAGCAAAGAAAAATTCAATCAATTTAAACAAAGAAAATGCTAACAAAGATATATTAAAGAATGAATTACAAAATTTAAAAATACTTAAAGCAATCACAAAGATGATTGAAAATTTACATGAGCATAAAATGAATATAGATACAGGTAAATAAATACAGAATTTGGAAACATAGCTACACAAGGGAAAATCCAAAAATAAAATTACATATCACTACAAAATATACTGCTACTACAACAACAACAAACCAGCAGATTACTTTGTATAATGAAGAAAAGTGATTCTTAATAAAGAAAAAAAAAACATAACCAAACGCAGACAAGTGAAAACAGAGTACTCATAGGTAAAATAACTATGCAGAGCCTTATAAAGGTCAGGATGAGGTCACCAAAGGCAGAAAGTGAAGGACAAGGGAAAGAATATAAGCCATTGACCTCATACACGTCAACCCACATCTGGCAATTCAAATTCTGACCCCTCACTATCTTTGCCAGGTTCACCTGTAAACACAGCTGTAGTAATCTATTGAAAATATTTAGTACCATTCTGCACAGAGCAAGCTCTTAAGGAATATGGATTCATTGCATAAATTGAAGCTTGAGTCTGTACTAGAAAAAATTATTCCACTACAAAATCTATGGATGTAGATAACTCATATCTATAGACAATCCTAACCCACCCATCACTGGCTTAAAAAATGTGGAAAGGCTTCTCTGGTGGCTCAGTGGTTGAAAGTCCGCCTGCCGATGAAGGGGACACAGGTTCGTGCCCCGGTCTGGGAAGATCCCACATGCCATGGAGCGGCTGGGCCCATGAGCCATGGCTGCTAAGCCTGTGCATCTGGAGCCTGTGCTCCACAATGGGAGAGGCCACAACAGTGAGGGGCCCGCGTACCACACACACAAAAAAAAAGTGGAATAGTTTAGTTCAGACTTCCTTGATATCAATTCTCTCAGGAAATACACCTAGAAAATGAGGAAAGAAAGAGTGGAGAGAACTATTTTCAACAAGCAAAACATTGTTTAGACCATGCTTTCATTCATTCAAAGATATTTTCTAATTATCCACATTCAACGTATGTGGCAAACATTGAAAATACATGGCAAAGAAGCTATTGAAATTCCCTACTAGACACAACCCACACTTTCCCACAGAAGACAAGGGTTAACACCATTACTACTTATGCACAACATTGTATACAAGACCCGGGACATTAAAACAAAATATAACTAAATAAGTAAATAAAGATATGAAAAGAAAAAAAAAAAAAAGAAACTCCTGCTACCAAAACAAAAGAAAGGTGATCCTGTAAGAGGCTATGCAAGAGAATATGAGATTTTACAAACAACAACAGCATTCTCATAATCAAGAAATATGTGGATATATAATTTAAATGAAGGTACCATCAAATTCTGCTAATACCTAGGTGGAGGAAACCTTACAAATATATGTTAGTTTTTAACAGATAAAATATAAAATTTTTTCAATGGACTTAACAAATAAGACATACACTTCTCATAGATAGAAGTATATTATTCAAAATAATTCTTTTCTCAAATCATGCAAATTATTTCATTCAACCCCAATAAAAATTTCAAGTCTTTTTGTTTATAACTCTTGACAAAATGGTTTTAAGCTTCTTATGAAGGGAGAAAAGCCCAAGAACGGTGAAAACGAACTTGAAGAACTAAAATTTCCCCACTATTCAGTTAAACTCATATGAAGAAATAACAGTGATGTGTGTATTGGTATAATGGTAAACAAAATACACCTTCTGAAGGAAATAGCCAGGAAGCATATCCACACCTGCAAACTCATGTAGGTATTATAACTTTTCATATAACAGATAAAATTTCAAGTCAGCATATTCAATAAATGGTACTGGGCATAATGTTTACCATATGAAAAAAAAATTTCAATTGCATAGTGTACACAAATTGCCATCTACTAGGCTTAAAAATATACATGCAAAAGTAAAAGAAAAATATAACTTGAAAAATATTTTTTTAAATAAGATATTTTTGACAAGGTCCTCAAGGGAAAAAAAATGTTAAAACTAGAAAATTTTTCTACAATGAAATAAACATGGTGCACTAAGTTAAAAGATAATCCACAACCAGAAGATGGTATTTTCAAAACATAGCTGAAAAGGATTAGTGCCCTCAATATATGAATAGTTAAATTAACAATTACTCACAAGTGAAAGAAATCCCTAAAAATGGTCAAAAGATATGAACAAGAAATTCACTGATTAGAAAAACTGAACAGAAAAGGATATGAATGTTTATAATTTGGACAAGTAAACAAAGAAATGTATGGTAAAGATCCCATAGCCATCAAGTTAGTCAAATCTGTACAAATCTAATAACTTGAAGTATTGGCAACACTTAGGGACACTTGTACCCTGACATCACTCATGTGCACAAAGACACTTGCCCTATGATGCTTATTGCATCATTTTTTTTTGTAATAGGAACTTAGCAGAAATTTATCTAACATAACAGAAACTAATAAATGTGTTTTTCTGAACAATAGAATTATAATCAGGTCTGCAAATGCATTGTCTAGATACACATACCATCGTCTTTGAACTGAACAAGTTGAAATAATCCATGTAATAATGATATGATTTATTTAAATTTTAAAAAGCAAGTAGAAACCATATTATATATTAAATATTTACTTTTCAATCATCTACGTATTATCTGTAGAGAGATCTATGTCTAGATATAGTTATAGTTATGTAAAAAAATCTGAACTAGTCCAGGAGTATGACATAAAAGAAGATATACCACAGAACCAAGAGGAAAGAAGAAGGAGCTTATTTTAGGGAGTATCAACAGCTGCATTTAAGGAAAAGAGGGAGTGAGAAAATAACAAAGACAAAATATTAACATATGCTTGCTATAATTTCTATGGTTTTCATTATGTTTTAAATAGTTTATAGTTTTAAAACACTAATGAAGTTTAAAAACACAGGAAATGCATATTTTGTAAATATACAAAATTATTGGCACTTTTCCAGAAAGGCGGGCCACATTTGTATACACATTATTCTACATAATTCCCTGCCAAGAGTAGATATTTAACAAAATTTAGCTGCATTCATGACGTCACTCAGAGGAAAGAAAAAGAGTACTCACAGCTTCTGGAAACAAACTGGATATATTACTGCTACAGTTTCTTAGCCATATTACTATAGTAGGATTGATGGGGCACTTAAAGTACCTTGTATTTCTTGAATGTCTGTGGTTAGCTAATAATGGGTAGTCAGCGTAGTAAACCAACCCGATTAGAAATTAATTTCTGAAAATATGCCCAACATGGGAGGATAAATAAGTAAAGCACAAGGTGCCTCTGAGAACATCATAAGTCTATTCAGGAGTCTAGACACTTGCTATACCAGCATGGTCCCTAACAAACAGCCTCACCATCACCTTGGAACTGGTTAGAAATGTAGCACCTTGCCAGACCTATGGAATCAGAGAACCCATTTTAACAAGATTGCCAAGTAATTTATATATGCATTCAAGTTTAAAAGGCGGTGCTATAAAATATTGTGATAAATCCAGGTGCTTCTCTGAGGAAACAGTTAATAAGCATATGATTAAAACATATCAAAATTTTTTATCCATTTTCAAAAAAGGGAAGTATAAAGAAAAACAACATACTTCTAATGAAAACCACTTTCATAACAGTCACCATGTGTGATTTAACTGGACATGGAAAATTAAAATGAGCTTGAATCTTTTAAACTTCTTGCTTTATATCCAATTTCAGTCGGGAGATGGTAAGTCAGTTATCCAAGTCCATAGGATTTTCTCAGTAAATATTAATCCCTTTCCATGGTATCACTTTTCAAATCTCACCCTCAGCAGGTAGGATTTCCTGCCAATGATAGTTGACCATGACTATTTTTTTCACTTCAAGTTTCCGTACAAAAATGTGATGCTGCAGATTATTTTACACTTTGCTTTTCATTTTTTGGTGAAGCTTCAAATCTACAATATCTTTCTTCTGATCTCTATAATGAAAGTTTTGTTACGAACTGAAGAACACCAGAAATTTGTCTGCAAAAATGCATCCTGGTCAGAGAGCATAAAATGTTTCATCTTGAGTTTGATGAAAAGCTTAAAAAACTAAAATTGATTCAGATGAAGCTATACTTTCCTGGTAAACCTCCTTTGCTTCAGAGTTTCAGTTTTATGGAGAGCGCATGAATTTGATCATCAGTAATTTCTAGGCACGTGGATTGAATGTTTTAAATGAATCAATACTATGCTTAGATAAAACTAGAAAGTTTGAAACAAGATCAAAGTTATTAACTTGTAGTAATAATATTCCTAAAGAAAAGACAAATAGGAGTTTTGGGATTAGCAGATATAAACTATTATATATAAAATATATAAACAGAAAAAGAAATTTTTTAAAGAAAAAAGACGTATAATTAAAATCAGGAATCTGCAAATACATTTTATGGTACTGGTGAAGGTTAACTATTATTTAAGATGATATTATACTTTACACCCCTTCTGTTATTTGAGCAAGATTTAGCTCAAGAAATGCATGTTAAATAGTAAGATATTTCACGTTCTATAAGTAATTCAAAGGTAGAAATATGGTATCTGATTTATTTTGCTAAATCCTTGTTTCTTACATTTGTTAGTGTATTGTTTTTCCCCTTTATAAGTACCAAGAGGACAGCTCTTTTTTTTTTTTTTTTTTTTTTTTTTTTTATTTATTTTTTTTTTTTAGATGTTTGGGGTAGGAGTTTATTAATTAATTAATTTATTTTTGCTGTGTTGGGTCTTCGTTTCTGTGCGAGGGCTTTCTCTAGTTGTGGCAAGCGGGGGCCACTCTTCATCGCGGTGCGCGGGCCTCTCACTGTCGCAGCCTCTCCCGTTGCAGAGCACAGGCTCCAGACGCGCAGGCTCAGTAGTTGTGGCTCACGGGCTTAATTGCTCCGCGGCATGTGGGATCCTCCCAGACCAGGGCTCGAACCCGTGTCCTCCGCATTAGCAGGCAGACTCTCAACCACTGCGCCACCAGGGAAGCCCCGAGGACAGCTCTTTATTCTTGTATTCCTTAGAAAGGCAGCTGTGAAGTCAACACTAGCTTTAGCAGGGAAATAAGAGAAAAAAGAGAATAAAGATGTTTTAAAACTTCAGCTCTGGGCTTTGTATAAATAAAAAATAAAATTCAAATATGGTGCTTCCTTAGTGAGTAATGTTGATCAAGTCATTGGAATAAAAAGAGGGGGCGTATATTTTAAAAGATTACTTAACTTTTGGTTCAGCTCCAAAAGGTAAGGAGAATGGAAGTTGTCACTTTCATCCTTACCACTAAAAAAACCTAAACTTCGATGATTTTACTTGGACCCATCAGAGACTGAGGATTCAGGTCAAATCACCACCCCAAAATCTGAAGAGACAGGGCAATCCAGAGAATTACAGCCTAGATCAGTTTCCCTGCAGCAGCAGCCCTGGAGTCATAATCGTTGAGGATTGCTTAGGGGAACTGAAGAATTACTGGAGTCAGAGCATGAACTCGCATGAGAGTGAGGAAATTCTGGGCAGTGATGCCTCAGGAGCGGGTCCAGCACCTTCATGGAATTTACCTCCAGGACTCCTACCAATTTCACATAGAGGAGAGTCCAGAGAAAACAACAACAACAAATCTTTAGTGGTTTGGGGTCTGAGGGAAGAGGGGAGGGAAGGAGGATGGGAGAGAAATCATTCTGAAACAAGTACAGAAGTTTACCCTACGGTGTGTGTGGGGGGGGAGGAAATTATCCAACTGCAGAACACTCTAGCCTGCCTGCCTCAACTAAGGTGTCAGGGAGAAGGCAAGAAAGAATAGTCAAGTTCACAGCCGAAGCACATAGGAGCACTAAAACATTGACCTTTAGTAATAAGATTACAGAGTGTTTCTCTTACTTTCCACATGTTAGCATCACATCAACTGTTAACTGTATTATATCTAATGTAATAAGACAAAAGAAAATAAAATGTATACAGACTGAGAATGAAGAAATTAATCTTTCTTTTTTTTGACACATGCCCTGATTTTCTATATAGAAAATCTCATGGAAATAGCAAATAAAAAAAAACTACAACCAATAAGGGGTGGCAGCAGGGTCACCAGATACAATGTTAATATACAACAGTCAACTGTTTTCCTATAAAGGAAAATGAGAAATAGTAATTTAATATTAAAAACACATAGCATCGAAAATGAAATACTTAGATATACATCTAATAAAATATTATGCTATATATATACAGAAAACCTGATAAAAAGAAATCAAAGATCTAGATTTACAGAAAGATGTTTCATGTTCTAGAATTGGAGGACACAATATTAAAATATCACATCTTTCCTAATTGGTTTATAACTATATTACTATTCCAAGTAAAATCCTAACAAGCTGTTTTGTATGTATGAACAAACTGACTCTCATGTTTATATGGAAAAGCAAAAGACCTAAAATAGTTAACACAATATTGAAAAAGAAGAGCAAAGTTGGAGGACTGATGCTCCCAACTCTAAGATTTACTGTAAAGTGACAGGAATTAAGGCAGACTAACAATGGAAAAAGCATGTATAAATATATCAGTGGAACAGAATAGAGACCCCAGTAATAGGCTTGAAATATGTAATCAACAGATCTTTGACAAGGGTGCAAAAGGGATTGCAGGAGGAAAAGATAGCCTTCTCAACAAATGATGCTAGAAAAATCAAGACTAAAAACAACAAAACACCTACACACAGACCTAGAAACTTCACAGAAATTAACTCAAAAGGGATTACATATACGGATACAGATAGATATAGATATATAAATACAAAACCACAAATCTTCTAGAAGAAAACATTGGAGAAAATCTATGTGACCTTGGGATTAGTGATGAGTATTTAGATACAACAGCAAAAGCATGATCCATGAAAGAAATATATATATATATATATAATTTTATAATTTTTAATTATATATATATATAATTAAAAAACACTGCTCTGCAAAAGACATTCTTAAAAGACTGAAAAATTAAGCCAGAGGCTAGGCGACCATATTTTCAAAACTCGTATTTGATAAAGGACTTGATTCACAATATACAGAGAAAAAATTAACTAAAAAAACGGGCAGTGGTTCTGAACAAGACACCTCAGTGAAAAGGATATGCAGAATGTTAGATAAACATATAAAATATGCTCAACATTATTTTTCTTCAATGAATTGCAAATTAAAGCCATAATGAGACACCACTAACACTTATTAGAATAGCTAAAATCCAAAAATACTGACAATACCAAAATCTGATGAGGGTGTGGAGCAATAGGAACACTTTTTTGTGTGTGTGTGTGGTACGCAGGCCTCTCACTGTTGTGGCCTCTCCCGTTGCAGAGCACAGGCTCTGGACGCACAGGCTCAGCGGCCATGGCTCACGGGCCCAGCCGCTCCGTGGCATGTAGGATCTTCCCGGACCGGGGCACGAACCCATGTCCCCTGCATCGGCAGGCGTACTCTCAGCCACTGCACCACCAGGGAAGACCAATAGGAACTCTTATACATTGTTGATAGGGATATAGAATAGTATAGCCACTTTGGAAGGCAGTTTGGTAGCTTCTCACATAGTTAAACATAGTCTTACCATACAATGCAACAACTATGCTCCAAAGTAATTCCCCAATTGATTTGAAAACTTAGGTCCACACAAAACCTGTACATGAATATTTATAGTAGCTTTATTTATAATTGTCCCAAACTAGAAACATCCAAGGTAGTCTTTAATAGGTGAATGGATAGGCAAGCTGTGGTACACTGGAATATTATTCAGTGATTATAATAAATGAACTAGCAAGCCAAGAAAGACATGGAGGATATTTAAATGTATATTAAAGAAGCCAGTATGAAAAAGCCACATACTATGTGATGTATTTAGGGATACATGTATACATAAGAACTGCTCTGTGAACTGAGAGTGCCCAAAAGAAATTATACCCTAGCAGTAAACAGCCTATCAGATCATGGTTTCTAATAGCAGTTTTCATTAATAAGTACCAGGGCTATTTGGATGAATGGTTGATTCTAGGACTCAGGCAAAAAAACATGCAAGATGAGCCTAGAGCATTATGTAGGATCAGAAATTTAGAAACTGCTCAAAAAAATCCCATTGATGAGATATGTCTTTTTTTTTTATTTCAAATATTTTGCTTAAACTGAGCCAGGCACACTGCTAGCTTCTTTCATTGATTTTCTCTTTTAATCCCTATCATTGTAAGGTCCATAGGTTAAAAAGCAAAATCACAGTTCAAATAAGTTATAAAGCTAGAAACCGGACAAAGATCTGAGTAACTCACAATTTCACTTATTTTTTCCTGCTAAACCTGGAGGCTTTTATATTAGAAATATTCCATTAGGAATGATTAAGATATGTTTGTGATAGTAGCAAAAACAAGGAACATTTATATGCTCAGGAAGTGTAATAAACTTCTTAAAGGTAAAATGAAATTTTACTGTGACTCTGAGTTAAACCTCTATTATAATTTTGGGGACAGGTTCCATATTTTTGACAATTCATGATGGGCTGCCTTTTAACAAAATTCATCGTATAATAAATTATGTCATGACACTGAAGTAGAAAAAGAATAGCTATTAGGTCATAATAAAGAAGTATCTTAGGCACTGGAAAAATCTGATTCACTCATCCCGAGAAGCTATTGTCCTCAATTCTATAAAAGGATTAATACTAAATATAGTGTAACAACAATGATCAACAGCCAAGATCTCTGTAACGTACAAAATTTGTCCATTGAGTCTTCATAGAATTTCAAGCAATTCTATTCAAAACTGGGTACTTGTTCATGCAAATTAATGATAATTACAAAATAAATCATAACAGCATCCAAAAAAATCTTATATTCTTCCTATTATATTTAATATATCATCAATTTTTAGTTGATGATGATTTTCAAACTATCAACAAATGTTTTTTCTATAAAGTTTTACTTTAATGTTTCAAATATGATAGCTTTTATTTATTCCCAAATTTCTTAAAGATAGTGAATATGGAAGGGTGAAAATAACCATGAGACTGTATTCTGCACAATTGGCTTATCAATAGGGACAGCTGTTCTTCTCTGGATTTATGCCACCTATATAATTTTTATTGCATTCAAAAATAGTTTTAAGCATTGATGCTAGAAGCAAATACCAAACTCACAGATCAGTTCCATGCAGATTCACTTGAACATTTTAGACATTGCTTGTCAACAGCCACCTTCCATTTTCCACGTTAAAAAGCACCATCTTCATAATCACTGTAGAAAAAAAATCTGTCAATATTTAATTATTTAACCTTGATGCAGGATTTAGCTGCATTCTTTTGGATTTCATTTGCAAAAGCATAGAGGTACAGACTAATTAAGATGAAACTCTAATTAATCACGTTTTCAAAATGGAGTTTGGTGGTACTTCTATCCACTCTTTGGGTCAGTGATATAATTTAATATGAGGCTATCAGGGTCTTTTTTATCTTACATTTATTTTAGATTATGACATTACTGAATATTTCAATGTCCAGTGATATATCATATTTATTTTCTTCTCTCTCTGTAGTGCATTAAATGAAAAGAAAATATCATGCTAGGATCAATATTCATATGGACCTAATTTTGGTAATTTGGATTTTCTTATTATCATCATTACTCTTCCAAATAATTTTTGTAAGGTTTATTTCCTCCATGTAGAGAATCCTCTTCTTCAGCCTGTTACCTTTTTATACAAACATTTTCTTTTTCATAGACTTCGAGTTAAGGTTTTGCGTGAACGTGCTCAGTTGTTAAAAGGGAATTATCTTTGGCCATCAATCCATAATGCTTGGAATGTTTCCAGATGGCCACACTGATTTTAACTGTTCTGCTACACAATGTAGATTGTTTTAGTATCGGGCTGTCATTGGGATACTTCCAGAGATAAAATAACGTTAAACCATTTAGCCTTTCTTATCTTTTGTTTCTCATTATTTTAAATCTCTACTATAGCACTAACAGGAGTTTCCTATGGTTAAAAAAAATAAAATAAAAGGCAAAACACATACACAAAAACCTTACAGACTCACATTTCTAAGCAAGAGTTTCTTTCAAAAGAATGTTATCGTTTTTGTTGAGTGTACTTTTCTGCTTCTAAAAAAGTTTGAAATTTGATAAGAGTGAAAAAGAACTTTTATGTTCACCTTAAAACAAATAGTAGGTGAACTATAACTTTACTCATGTTGACCTACAAAGACTAGGTCTAAAAATTAGAGTTTAAATTCTTATAAATCTTTATCTTCTATTAAAAAGTAGGTAGATGAATGAAACATTTTAAAAGATTTTAATTCCAGAAAGAATGCTTTTTTCAACTGATGCCTACGTGTTCTTTACTTTGTGCCTGAATTACGTTCATTAATCCACTTATACAAACACTCAGATAGCTATTCTTTGCCATAATTTTTCTGTTAAATATTCAGGTCAAATTATGAAAAGTAAAACTCTTGGAGCGAAAGAATCTATGTATTAAGTTTATAAGTAATCTGAACTTATAAAAACAGCATCATCCCCATCAATGTTCTGGCCCAGAACTGATTTTCAGACGCTCAGTATTTTTGTTCACATCTCTGTTTTATTAAACTACTAGACTGTAAGAAATCTTGAAGGAAGTAACTATGCATTATTCGCTAATGTAATCCCCATATAATCCAGAACACATTCTTAGGCATGAGGAAAATGTAGGCATTCAAAATTTAGAAAATAAAATAAAATTAACAAAGTGATTTTTAAAAGTCCATCTTAATTCAGCTCTTGAACTAAGTGATGAAGAAAAACAACAAATGTGATTTTTTCAGTTTTTCTATATGTAATAAAGTATTTAAGTCCTCAGATAAAATTTTTAGAATTCCAGACAGAGATTTAGATAGATATCAGAACATAGTAAAGTCAATTGGAGATTAGAACACAATGCTTCTAACCAAAATACATTTAAAAAACATTTATATTACCTTTAATATAACAGAAGAGGCTACCTCCTTTCATGTTTGAGTCGATGTTAAGGGAAAAAATAGGTTAATATGTAAAGGAAATATTTGAAGAAACCAGGCCATCAAAAACACTAAGCTATCAAGGTTTCAGGTTTCTTGAAATCAAGAAAAAGTAACATCTTATAAATCAAAAAACTAATTATGAAAAGAAAATTACAAAATATAACAGGAGATCGTCTCATGATTTATTTGGAATTTCTTCTTTGATTCAGATAAAAGTTTCTTTTGTAGTTCAGATTAAACATCACAAGATTAATGGCTCACTTAGATAAGTATGTTTTTTAAGCTAGTTTCTTTTTTCAAGCTAGTTCTTTTGGAGATATGACCCTAAAAGTGCAGCCATAAATTCCCTATAACTGATTACAGTTACAGAAACACCTAATAAATGCAAACCTGAAGAAGCTTGCCCCTCAGTTCCATTTTTTTGTTGTTCTTCCTCTTTACACACTTCCTTGGTGGTCTCATCTCCTCAGAGAGTTTTTTGGATACCAGTATCTGGCAACTACCTCTCTAGTTCCAAATTCACATCCTTAAAATTTCATTGTATTTTCTTCTTCTTCACCTAACTCCTAACAACGTCTCATATTGGACTTGGTGAGTGATATCTACTGAGTACTACAGTACAATTTTCAAATTAATTTCTGCTCCAATTTCTAAACTAATTACTATCTCATTTTTTGTTCATCAGCCATCCTATTTTGATAGCTAGAGTTCCTGGGTCGGTAATTTTTCTTCAGGTACCAGAATAACCCTTGGGCTAAGAAGCATCTTGGGTTTTCACCAGAAAATTGCATAAGGAAAGCGAGAAGACACGAAAATGTAACCAAATTTCACCACTCTTATTTTTAATAATGCAGCTCTAATTTGAATTATTCAAGCAGGCAACATTATTCCCATAAAAAAAGTATAGTTTGGGTGCACAGGTGGAATCGTTCACTTATAATTCCACTGGAGATATTCGTAAAAAGAAGTTTCAGACTGTAGATGGGAAATAAAAACATTAAAAAATTTTTGGATTAAAATTCATCAGTTAATTTTCATCTAAAATCAGCCTATGTTAGGAATAGTTTACTCTGAGTGACTCAGGGTATAACTTTAAAAACATATATGCTGTGGAAATATTTCTGTCTGGAGAAGTAAAAATGATATAATTATTCATTTTCACCATGTTTAAGATGGAAGACTTTGCAAACAATAAAGAAAAATTACATTGATCATTAATTCATTCTATTATAATGGTTGATTTGTTAAACCCCAGGCCCCCCTCCAAAAGATATATTGAAGTCCTAACCCCCGGTGCCTCTAATGTGACCTTATTTGTGATGTAGGTCATTGCAGATGTAGTTAGTTAACATGAGGTCACATAAAAGCAGGGAAGGTCCTAAACCAACATGACTCCTGCCCTTATAAGAAGATGCCCATATGAAGATAAGAGTTACAGAAAGAATATCTTGTAATTAAAAAGGCAAAAATTGGAGTTACTCAGTTGTAAGCTAAGAAAAACCAAAAATTACCAGCAACCAGCAGAAGCTGGAAGAGGCAAGGAAGGATTCCCCTGCACTTTCCAGAGGGAACATGATACTACCAACACCATGATTTTGGACTTCTGAGCCCCAGAACTATGAAACAATACATTTCTGTTGTTTTAAGCCATCCAGTTTATAATACCTTGTCAGGGCAGCCCTAGGAAACTAATACATATGACTTGTATTTTAAAGCAAACATGTATGTATTTATTTATTTATTTTAAAATTTTATTGGAGTATACTTGATTTACAATGTTGTGTTAGTTTCAGCTGTACAGCAAAGTGAATCGTTTATACATATACATATATCCACTCTTTTTTAAAGATTCTTTTCCCATACAGGGCATTCAGAATATTGAGTAGAGTTCCCTGTGCTATATAGCAGGTTCTTATTAGTTATCTATTTTATATACAGTAGTGTGCATATGTCAGTTGCAATCTCCTAATTTATCCCTCTCCTCTTTTATTAGAACACTTTCTAACACCATACACAAAAATAAAATCAAAATGAATTAAAGACCTAAATGTAAGGCTAGACACCATAAAACTCTTAGAAGAAAACATAAGCAGAACAGTCTTTGACATAAATCGCAAGATCTTTTTTGACCCACCTCCTAGAGTAATGAAAATAAAAGCAAAAATAAACAAATGGGATCTAACTAAACTTAAAACTTTTGCACAGCAAAGGAAACCATATACAAAACAAAAACACAACCCTAAGAATAGGAGAAAATATTTGCAAACAGAGCAACTGACAAGGGATTAATCTTCAAAATATACAAACAGCCCATGCAGCTCAATATCAAAAAAACAAATAACCCTGTCAAAAAATGGGTGGAAGATCTAAGTAGACATTTCTCCAAAGAAGACATACAGATGGCCAAAAAGCCCATGAAGAGATGCTCAACATCACTAATTATTAGATAAATGCAAATTAAAGCAAAAGTGTATTTATAATTTACTGTGTATCTACCATTGTACTAGTTCCAAGTAATGCAAAGATAGTGGTTGTTTTGGGATGGAGAAGTATGGGGGGAGGATGGGGATTGACTGCTAATGGGTTGGAGTTTTTTTAATAGAGGATAAAATCTTTTAAAATTAGATTGCACTGATGATTCACCAATCATATAAATAAACTAAAAACCATTGAATTGTATATTTTAAGTGGGTGAACTGTATGGTATATGAATTATATCTCAATAAAGCTGTTTAAAAAAATAAAACAGACTCTGGTTTCAAGCAAATCACAATGAGGTTGAGGACAAAGATAAGTAACCAACTGCAATTTGTAGTTAATTGAAGTATGATGCAGACTGTATTAGGAAATCACATGGGAGGAGTCCTCGACAAGATGGAGGTCAGGTGGGCAAGGAGTGGAAAGGATCATGATGAGTTCTCCAAAAAGATGACAGCAAGGATAAGTCTCTAAAAAGGAAGGAGGCCCAACCCAAAAGGAATCAGGGAATGGCATTTTAGCCTGGAGAGGACATCTTGAACGTTCACGTCCAAGGATCCTGAAACACAGAAGAAACCAAATACACACATGCCAATTATTCAACATTAAATCTTTGCAAGTCCTTTTGGAATAAAGTAGAAAGCAAAATCTATAGCAATCAGAAAAATAGAGGATCAAAATTAAGTTGGCATTTCAGAATATTTAATTTGGTTTCAGAGCATAAAGATGCCTCTTCTTACAATTTTTATATTTTCATGTCTCGAGCATTTAAGGAAGATAAACTCAATTTTTTAAAAAATCATTCCTTTAAGGACATCATTTTAAACTTCTTACCTATTCATATAAAATTCATATGACTGTACTATTTCTTCTCAGGGCCCTTATGAAACATGCAATAGGCAGTTCTTCAAAGTTCATTCTCTAAGCATATTGTGAAAAGATGAGTTACCGCTGCTTGTTCCATAGGCTTGAGTTGAACTTGAACATGATGCCGTTTTACCACTAAGGGTATTTTTGGTTATAAGTGCCAATGAAGTAACTCATGTCATAAGAGAACACTCAGATTTTGATCCGTGCTATAGTTGTAATACAAACATCATGCATCTAAATATTTGTGGGGTGCATAACTATGGCGTGCATTTAAAAGCATATCAACAAGTGTTATAAGGTAAGTTTCTGTTGTTTATTTTAAAATGTGTATGACAGAGCACAGTATAGAAACCAAGAACATAAGTTTTAGAGCAGACTGGGTGAATCTGCTCACAGGTCCCAGCTAACAGATGATCCATCATCTTACTACGAGTCCAATGCAAGCTTTCAAGGTTTGCCAGAGCGTGGGAAAAGAAACATCAAGAATCACCCATCAGCTCTGAAATGCTTCCACCTCGAAGTGCTGTGTTCTCATATCACTCAATTATAATTACATTCCAAAGCATGGGAAAATCTATTCCTCCCAAAACCTAGAAGAAAAGAAGAACTGAGATATTGATGAATTCAGTAGCATTTGCCTCAACAAGATAAAGTATCATATATGTTTAAAAAAAAATTATTTAGGAGCCTCTAATATATACTACTGTACTATAATTAATTTTAATGGCAATATCCCTGGGGGATATTATGGAATATATGTGGTATTATGGGGTATACACACACACAAATACACACACACACACACACACACACACCCTACACAACCCCACACAGTAGCACAGTTTTACTGAAAAGAGTTCAAAGACCTAGAACAGAATTCTAGCTCTCATCTACAGAGTGTCCCTAGGAGAAATAATTTAACCTCTTAACACCTTAGTCCTCTCCAGGAATTAAGCAAAGGTTAACAAAGAAGGAGCACCATATCTCTAGTATTCGGAATCTGTATTTGAATTCTGACTTTGATACTTACTTTGTGAATGGCTGTCAGTGGCTTGCATGAACATTTCAAAGCTCAGCTTGCTTTCCTGTAAAATGGAGATATAGTACACATGTGAATGGCTGCTAGTATCAAATAAAATGCACTGTGTGTTTCACAAGGTGTTTTGATTTTATAAGTTATTACCAAGTATTAGGAATTATGCTTACTTCATAAAGTTGTCTGAGGCTGAAATAGGTTGACACAGATGATATTACAGGGCAACCCGTGGCATATATTATCACTCAATCTTCAGTGATCAGATGTCCTAATCGCACTTTCACAATGCCCTCTGTAAGAGGTGGATTCATATCTGATTATTAATATCAGATTGATTCAGATTGTAATATCTAAGAGTCTATGAGAAAAGGGCAAAGCATCCATGTCAAAGAGGCAAACAGTAAATAATAAATACATTTAAAAAACATAGATTCTACCCACTTTATTTACTAAATGATGAGAAAGAGCATTAATATAACTGATGTGACATTCACATAAACATTGTTGATTTAATTTATTGGCATAACCCATGCTTGATAAAAAATAAAGTATATATGAAGAATGCAATAATCTTTTCACACTCTGTCTACCACTTAGATTTCTTGCTGCATGATCTTTGAGATATTTATCCTTTCGTGCATAATATCTTTTAAAGAAAATATGACCATGATATATATGCTATTATATAACTTTTTAAGACTTTAACATTTTTTGTGGAAATATTTATGCATCAATAAATATAATTCTATTTCATTACACTGGGAGTTTAAAAAACTGTTATTATCTTAAAAACTTAAGAGATTCAGATTTATATACTTCTGTGATAGTTTATCTTAGTCTCTTTTCCTTCCTCTCTCAAATATGTGGGTCATTCTTTAGCTTCTCATTTACCATATGAACCAGAGGACTCAAAACAGACAAATGTTTTTGTCTTATTAAATTTCATTGCATGTGGATATAGGAAAGAAGTTATTAGTAACAACCGAAGGCTTAAGATTGCAAAGCTATGCCTTTCACTGTGTTTATAATTTCAGTACATGAACATTACTCTCTTAAGCACAAAAGTAAGAACTGGAGTCTGAAAAAAAAAGTCAGATAAACACTGTGTCATATAAGCATCTGATGTTAATTCAAGGCAATCTAGGATAGTTTTTCTTGGTCTCAATTTTGTCAATTATATATTTTTTTTCCAAAAAGAAATTAAGCTACTATTAGTCACATAAAATAAAATATAATATTATCTGTATTGGTCTTTACTCTCCAACTTGCCAGTCTGCTTAAAGAATCACTTCTCAAGATGCATGATTTTATGTATGATTTTTGTCACCTCCCTGCCAAGGTGTGCATCTTCCAGTGTGCACGTTCCACTCGACTTCTAAGCCTCTCTGCTATGCCACGTAGGAATCATTGAATGCTGGCGAAGGAAACGCTACATCTGTGAGGTTCCCTGATCTCCACACATTGGTCCCTCAAGTCCTAGCAACCTGGGTAAGTCTCGAATGCGTCGAATACCAGACCTTCTACAATTTTATTTTTCACATATTTTCTAGTTATTCTCAGTGGGAAGTCTGGTCAACTACAACTTAATATGCTTTGATAGAAAGGATAATTCCTATTTTAGAGCACAATTTTACTAATTCTCACAGCAGCTCTGTCAATTAAATATTATTATTTATTATAAATTAATATGAGTTAGCTGCAGGTTTCTCTGTTCAAATGATTTGTTTGCCCAATTTAAGTAATTCAACAGAATAACTGGGGTTCAGTATTATTGTATCCTGGGTCCAATGCATATACCCATTTATATTATGTCTCAGGAACTGTATTGGGTGCCTGATGAATATGACAAAGAAACTAACATTTTTCCACAATACACAATAATTCTTTGAATTCAAAACTCATAAAAAGAGGCATTGTTTTAGCACCCATGTCAAATTTATTATTTAGAGCTATTGAGTAGTAAAATAATGAGAATTTATTGGCAAATTTTTGGCAATAAATTATATTAGTGTGCATCTTAGTCTGTTTGAGCAGCTGCTGTAACAAAAATACCATAGACTGGGTGGCTTATAAACAGAAATTAATTTATCACAGTTCTGGGGGATGGGAAGTCCAAGATCAAGGCAGTGGCAAATTCTGTGTCTAGTGAAAGCCAACTTCCCAGCTCATAGGTGGCATATTTTCTCTGTGTCTTCAACAAGGTAGAAGGGGAAAGGGAGTTCTCTGTGGTCTCTTATGAGAGCACTAATTCCATTCATGAGGGCACAGGACCTAATCACCTTCCAAAGACTCCATTTCCAAATACCATCACGTTGGGGATTAGAATTTCAACATATGAAATTTGGGGGGACATAAACATTCAGTCTATAGTAGAGTGTTCTAATAGCATTTGAAAAAAAAGCAAACTTAATCCATGGGAAAAGAGCCTGGTATCAAGCAGAAGCAAAAGTGCACAGAAAATGAAATAAAATAACAGACACTACAGTTTAATACCAACCGCTGTCTCTAAGAAAAAACCAAATGTAAATTTCTAGTTCTAATATAAATTTTATCTTGGAAGCATAATATGTAAATAAGCCAAAGGCATTAGTATAGTGACCAAAAAGGAACTAGGCATATATTATAAACAAAATAAGCTAAGTCACTTTCCAAGTTATTGACAAATTACTCAAAAAGCACAGACGTACAGACCCAATTTACCTGCCCGTGGGATTCTCCCAGGGTATGCTATGGACCATGATTAGTACAAGTAGAAAGCTGAGGAATACACAGAGGGGGAATAATGGGAGGAGGAGGTTTGAGTTCACATAAATTTATGATTCCGAACACGCTTGTTTTGGCCTACGGCACATTTGTTGATTGTCTACCTGATACTGGTACAGAGATTGTAAGTCAACATTTCTGTGTCTCTTTATCAATGAATAAATTAGTAGAGAGAACCACAGAATGCCAAAAGACATAATCTCATTCTCCTGGTGTCCTGTGTGTCTGTGATTATTTGCACAAAGTGACCAGTCCTCAGCATTGCCAATGGCTTGTACAGACAACAGAAATAAAATATGGAATCAAGAAGTGTCTTCTTTAACTTTCTAAAAGGTCCAGGATGTCACTGAAAGATGTGTAAGAAATAAGAAAGGCTAGAGTCTCAGGAAACTCAACATCAGATGAGACCGAATGATGCGAAGTAAAATAGACCCATAATGGGATAAAGGAATGAAGTAGGAAACTTAGGATTTTGGTTCCCAATACTTTCCTGGATCATGCTATTGAAAAGAAAGTAATACCTTGCATTCTGAAAACAAGATTAAGTAAAATGATTATATTGTGTAGGCATCTTTACATGTGTAAGTGAGATCCAAATATCTGTACCCTCCACATATTATTTTACATTGCTGACATGAATTCTGAGATGGATATAATCCACTGTAATGAATGAGAAACAGTCTTTATTGTAAGAGTACAGCAGATAAGGGAATATGTTTTAGAAACATACCCAGTTAATTGTGATAATAAGGGATATCTGAAGAAAATCACAGAGACAAGTTGATGGTCTCATCAAGAAGGATGCTTCAAAAGAGAATTATTCATAACAGATGTCTCCATTTAGGCTTAGAGAGGAGACTGAAGGGTAAGAGTACTTCCTGACAGCTATAGGAGTCAACCAGGAATGGGCATGGTAAATAGAAATGTAAATAGAAAACTACCATTATAGGGAGAAACAAGCTTTGAGGTATAGGAATTAAGCAAACCCTCTAAAAAGAATCCTTTTTTTTTTTTTTTTAACCTTCTGGACTTCTCTCAATACTGTTTTCTTTTCAAATTCTGGCACACATATTGATACTCAGAAGGTCTAAGGGAATACTTATGAATGTTCAAAGTTCAACCTCAGTAACCTATTATTCTATTAACCCTGAAATGCAAACTTGAAGCAATGTGCACATGAGGATTTTTCTAAGCCCTCAGTTACCTCTTGGTCTTGCATGGACCAGCACTGATGCAATTTCTTTCGAAGTATGCTAACTCCTGGCAAGACTGGAGGAAAAAACTCATTGAAAGGAGGTCTTCACTCCCCATGGGTGCCACATGACTGAGAGTACAAGTTTTAATAATGAATCACACTCTCTTCACTGTAATTCAAAGACCCAGCATGCAGGCAAGTCAGGATGACTTTGGGTGAATGAAGTAGATTAATCACTATTGATCTGGTAAGAATACCAAGAATCATCTGACCCCAGGGGGATTGTCAGAATTAGAGTTGGTGACAAATTCAAAGGGAACTTTGTTTTTAGAAACCATGCAAAATGTTTGGGCTGTTAAAGGGGGTTCTGTACAGGTCAGTTAATGTGTCTAAAAAGAGACAAACCATTAGGACAAGCTACTCCAAACACATTTATATGTACACATGAGCATCTGCATGTTCAATAAGAATGATAGAATGAAATATGTAAGTGATACTGTAGTTTTTTCACAACAAATCTAAAGACTATTAAGTATTTAAAAGACTTAATGATGAAAACAAACATTTAACTAGTAAATCAGACACTGTAAAACGTTGTATGAAAAGACAAAAAAAAAAAAATGTACAAGCCAAACACTGTAAATATCTTCAAAAAAGAAAAAGACTGCACCAGTCATCAGAATATTCTTGTTAAAATTCAATTTCTAAGGGTAAAAGAGGAATGTGATACAGTTATTTACCACAGTATAAGATAAATAAGAAGGAACCCTTTATCAGCCATGTGAAACTATTCCCCCCAAATATTATTGTCTTCATAAATAAGTTATTCAAAAGATTATTAATAACTAATGGCCAATTTTACTCTCAGTTGTCTATTCAAAGTTGTGCAGACAATTATGAGTCAAATGCAGCTGCTTTGTGTGTTATATGTAGGGTATATGAAGAAACGACCATTTTCCTCAACAGATATATCCTAGATACAAAGTAGGGTTTACTTAGGTCCTCTGGACTTGCACAAGCCAGCTTTATAAATGTCATTTCCATTTAACAATAAAATACTGTGTGCACTTTCAATTTTGTGGTTTGATGGGTCATATAACACCAGTTCATAGCTGAAAGTTAAGTTGAATAGTCATTTCATTACATGTGTCACTGGGTCACATGCTTAGTCTTAGGAACTGCTTTTGAAATGGAGAATAATTATCAACAGCACAGCACTGTGGGCTTTTCAGAGGCTGTATTGCGCTTTCTTATCTGCCCTTGATACTTCTAAGACATAAGACCCAAGAGGCAAGGTCCCTTGTACTACATCCTGGAATTAGTAGAGGGTTTTAGTTGGTCCCAGTCCCAGTTAAATGCATCAGCCTAACAAATTTTGGTCAGCGGATCAGAGCAGCCTACTGAAAAGTGCTTCTTTCTCCATGGTAGGCAGTGCAAGGTACAGAAAATTGTCCAACAGAATATTATTAAATTTCCTACATCATTGGATCGGTCCTGATATACGGAAAGGCAGTTAGACTTCTGTCCATGGCTTATGAGGCAAAATGATATGAATATCTTTCTTGAAGGCACTAGAAAATAAAGCATGGTGCTAGGTCAATAGTTATGTGCCAGATGCCAGAGGCTTCTTTATTTGATCAGTAGAGATAGCACACCTGCAATCACAGCTGGAATTGATATCACCATCTAGTTATATTTTTAAAAACCCCTAGTCATTCTGCAAGGCCCACCTGGCTTTTTCACTGGACAAGTACACAGGTCATATACAGACAAGTTAGAAAACCTCTGAATCCCTCAAGGCTTTGATCATGGCACCAAGTTCTGTTGTGTCCTCATAGATGCAAAAATGGGGAATGAGGGGTGAAAGGAGATAGCTTCAGGGCTTTCACTTGACTCTTCCTAACATTATAATTCTTCACAGATCTGGTTACTAATGTAGAGATTCTGCATATTACTAAATATATTTTCTCTCACCTCCTCCCTCCTTGTAGTCTTTCCCTAAAGGTATCTGGAGACTTTTACCTGAATTCCTGCATTAGTTATATGGCTATCAATATCTAGAGTTAACAAGTTTATACTGTCTCTGTTCTCCTACTAATCTGCTGAGATTCCACCAAGATCCATTGCTCAGAGTAGAAAGGTATAGAAGTCAATTGACAAATGGAGTCTTGGCCCAAGTCTACTTCATGGGAGTCCAGCTGAACCACCAACCATCCTGTGGTTGTTGTCCCAGTTTTATAATGAGAGCAGAAGTGGGATGTGATAGGGGTTCTTCCTTAAGTAACATAACTTCCTATCAATCAAGGGACACCAGCTTTGTGAACTGACTTCGGTTAGAAACTGAGCAAGAGGCCATCAATCCTCACTAATGCAACGCAAGTCAATTTCAACCCGAAAGACTTAGAATTGTCTAATTGTATATGTCAAACAAGACCTAAAAGGACTACTCATGTATGTCACTGCTAGGGATTTATGATGAATCAGCCACAATCACAGATACCCTCAGCTTATAATGGTAATTGGGCAAAACTCATCTGATAGTGAAGCATGGCCTCTACCACTGTAGGATCACTGTTACAAAAAGAAGTCTTATTCAGCAAAACTAAACTAAACTAAAAACAAACAATATCTCCCAATAGGAAAAAACAAAGAAGTATTAAAGAATTCATCATAAAGTTAATTAATATTTTAAAAGTTATTTTCTTGGATCTTGTGATGTTAGTTTTGACAGCTTTAAAACTGGTTTGTTATTATCATGGCTATTTTTAATCATTCTAATTCAATTATAATTTTTGCATTTTTGCATGTATAATATTGCAGCTTTTACTTAAAGGAGGACTCCAAAATTTTATGTCACAGAAGCCACAAAACCTTGCTCCACTCCTGAGTTTAGTTTGATTGCAACATGGGCCAATGCCACGCATGGCCCTTAGAAGAGGGACATTATTTCATTTTCAGGCCATCGTGGTGAAGGAACTGATGTCCAGCTTAGACAGGGATGGGAGCAGGGTGGGGGCAGGAAGGGTGCCTGAGCAGTTTTATAAAATTAATCCACTCTAAGGTTTCTTTCTGCTAGAGTTTCTGGTTCCTGCCTTTAGTGCAGGGGCCAGAAAGTCTTTACGTAAAGCACCAGATAGTAAATATTTTGGGTTTATGGTCTTTGTTGCAACTATATAACTTTGCCATTTCCATGCAAACACATGAACAGACCATGCATAATATGCATGTGGCTGTGTTCCAGTAACACTTTGTTTACAAAAACAAACTGGATGGCCTGACTTGGCCCATGGGCTGACCTGTGATAGAGACTATGCCCAGCAGCTCTGGCTATTAAATGTCATTGACTGAGAAGAATCACACTTAATTAACTAAACTAAAAATCTATCAATGCCATTCCCAGAGACTTGAGCTAATATATGAAATTCTCAGTTCCAGACAGTGTATCTAAGTATTTTCTTAATCTTTCTTGGTCTGTCATCCTCAGAACCCACTCCAACATGTTTCCCAGTTTCCTGCCAGTTCAGATTGAAGATGTTCTGCAACTCTCCTGGGGTAGAGAGAATTTTCTCTCACAGGAGACCCTCTCTGGTATGTACTTCTCTCTCTGGGTTTTGTTGGGATCTGACTTTCATTGTGGGCCAAGGATCCGTGAATGTGGTGGGAAGAGACATCCCTAGTCTAGTCAGGCAACTGCTCCAGGTACAACCACGACAAGAGTGTCATGATGGGGAAGCCTAGTTTCTCTATTCATTGGGGAGGAGTTATGTTAACAGACAAGGACCCTATAGGAAAACTTAGGGGTTCAAAGTTCTTAGCTTCCATTCTGCCTACCCACATGTCCCATCCCATGTCATAGCAGCACCCCTCTTCCTCTAAGTTCTCTTACTTTCCTGTAAGAATCCTGTAGGGTCCATTCATCAATGCTGCAACTCTGTGACAACTGCAGGTGAGACCGGGGCTTAATTTTCAGCTCTGTCTTCTGTGCGGCTACAGAAGATGAAGGCCATCTTTAAAGCTGTCTTGGGCTTCCCTGGTGGTGCAGTGGTTAAGAATCCACCTGCCAGTGCAGGGGACACAGGTTGGAGCCTTGGTCCAGGAAGATCCCACATACCACAGAGCAACTAAGCCCCTGCACCACAACTACTGAGCCTGCACTCTGGAACCCGTGAGCCACAACTACTGAGCCTGTGTGCTGCAACTACTGAAGCCCGCACACCTAGAGCTCATGCTCCACAAGAGAAGACACCGCAATGAGAAGCCCGCACACTGCAATGAAGAGTAGCCCCTGCTTGCCGCAACTAGAGAAAGCCTGCGCACAGCAATGAAGACCCAAAGCAGCCAAAAATAAATAAATTAAACAAAAAGATTTGAGCATTCCATTATACATAAATTATTATCTCCATTAAAAATTTATTTAAAAAATAAATAAATAAAGCTGTCTTGGTGGCCATCTGTGTGTACCACACATGCCCTGAGTTGGGCATGCATTCAAGACCTTCAGTTGATCCATTTCTCTGTGCGTAGTCTCTAAGGTTTTCAGAAATAGCCAGCCTAGCTCTGCTTATTCCACTTCTCACCATAGTAACAGTGATTCTGTGTCACAGCCATTTGCTCTAAGAGCACTGTGTCCTCTACCTGCCCTCATGATGCCACCACATGCCACAGATCAGCACGCCCCAGCAGCAAGGAGATGATCAGTGCACTCATCAAGTGTGTGAGCAATCTATGACAAAATTCCACTCTGAGCTTCTGTTTTCTGAGGCCATTCCTAGTGACAATTTCTATATCAAAGTCCTAGAATAAATCAATGTACTCTCAGGAGGGGAATTAAAGAGCTCTAATAGAATTTAATGAAAAGGCAAATTTATTTAGCTAACTGTGGGTGGTAAGAGCCCCAGTGTCAGTAAGGGGGAAAAGCATTACCACCTTAAGTTTGAAAGGGCAAGGAGAGCACTCGCTGGACCACAGAAACCAGTAGCTGCAGGTTCTGGTGGGAGGCTGACCAGCAGAAGTTGTGCTTTTGGTTGAGGGATGTGCCCACAGCCAAAACACAGGCTGACAGGAAGAAGCCAGTAGAATAAACACTCTGGCTTCTCTCTCTTCTACCATCTAAGGCTGTTGCTGCCGCCTATTGGTTGACATCACCCAGAAGACAAAGGACGAGGAAGGTGGGTTGATTCTACCCAGTGAAGGAGCTTCATGGGGCAGAACCCAGGAAGAAAAATAGTGGAGTGAAACTGGAAGGGCAGAATTAGAATGTCTGACACAGAGATCTTATATTTCAGTTAAGCTTCCTATCTTCTACTAGAGTCAATTTTTTTTGTGTAAAATCACTTCTGTTATTTGTTTAAATAAGCAAGCATAGGGCCTCCCTGGTGGCGCAGTGGTTGAGAGTCCGCCTGCCGATGCAGGGGATACGGGTTCGTGCCCCGGTCTGGGAGGATCCCATATGCCGCGGAGCGGCTGGGCCCGTGAGCCATGGCCGCTGAGCCTGCGCGTCCGGAGCCTGTGCTCCGCAACGGGAGAGGCCACAACAGTGAGAGGCCCGCGTACCGCAAAAAAAAAAAAAAAAAAAAAAAAAAAATAAAATAAAATAAAATAAAATAAAATAAAATAAAATAATAAATAAGCAAGCATATATAAATTATGTGTTCAGTGTAGATATTTACTAATTTATAATTGCTCAGATTATTACTTTAAGCTCCACAAAATATTCAGAATAGAGTATTCCAGAAGTAGTGTTGTTTACTGTGTAAAATACTTTGAATGTGCGTGCAACATGTTTTTCATATTATCTGTAAAACAGGTACAAGAAAACCTTATTATTTGTATTAAAGAACAACTATATTTAAGGACAGATAAGAGAATAGGCATTAGTTTCTCTTTTTATTGCTTGGAATGCTACACAAAATATTCAGGAGGCTCAATTCCAGGGGTAGTATTTCTGAAACCTAGAATGCTTGCTATGAATATGCAACATATTATCAGTGGAAAATCATCATTGATTATAACCTGTAGAACTTAAAGGAGTAAATAATTTGTAAAACACTACATAACTACCTAGTCCAAGAGGACTTTCAAAAAAGTACTTTTATTTATTGGCTGTTGTTATCACATAACCATGACATGAGGGGAAAATATTTTAATGGCTATTTGAATATTAATTAAGAATGATTAGTGTTACCAAAGGAATTCTACAATGACTTTTTAAACAGTGGTCTGCCTGTTAAAGATAAGAATACAGGGGATTAGAATTAGAATTAACTGGTAGCTTTCCTACTGAAACTGTAATAGTTAGGACATGCCAGATTTGTATAATAAGTTTTCTTTTTTTTTCACCTTACATATGCCATAGTCTATGTTTTGGCAGAATAGGATGCCTGCTGATTCTCAGTATCTCGAATCTGGGAGACGTCTTGTTGTCCGGTATGTTTTAGATTTGGATATTCCTAGAAGGATAAGAAAACCCATTATTATCCAGTTATTAACTCTGTTATTTAGAAGAGCTTCATGAGATCAATTTCTGGTTATCTGAAGGCTGTTTACAGCTCCAGAAAATTAACTCAGTTAGAAGGAAATTTTATCAATTGATTAGAGTTCCTTTAGATAATCCAAAGGGACAAGTAAGACCTGAACTACACCTTCAACAGAGATGGGAGAATTTAACATCAACTTGGAGCTGTTTTCCTGCTCCTCTCATAGTCTGAACAGAGGATGACATCACATAATGGAAATTCCCAGATATAAAGCTCCAGCAGGTCTTGTTACCTCACCCAGGTGGCTAAACTCATAACCTGTCATGTCACAATTTCTACTGTGGGTCTCGATCTGTAAAGGTTCAGAGGTTCTCAGTTCTAGCCTTTTTTCTTTGTAAGCTGGATGTTCAATAATTTAATGCTTGACAACACTGTTTTCAACGGTGCTCTCACCTCCCTGAGGAATAGCATGGTGCTTTCACGTGCTCATGACCAGAAAAGGACAGATCATTTTCTCTCTCTGGAAAGGGGCATGGGGACATGTTCAAAGAGTGTGATCTGTTCAACCTGGTTTAGAACATGTGCATTTGTTTTCTCCCTTTTCATGCTGTAGCTGTCCTTGAGGGAAGCAGAAAGGAGCTGGAGCCATGTGGAAGGCATCATTCTCCTCATCACTCTCATTAAGCCAAAGTTCATTAACCTTTCACTTGTTGCATTTCCTCTCTGCTTCTTTCTCTTTCCCTGCACGCCATACACGCTCTATCAACTCTTGAAGAATACAGACTACTGGGGTCATCTAACTCTGACACAGCTAGAACCAGGACTGCAGAAGATATCAGATTCTTCCAAGCTATTTTGATTAAACAAAACAAAACAAAACCACAGAGAGCCACTGGCAAGTTACGAAGAAGAGATCTGTCAGGATCTGAGGTCATTTCAAAACCATCCACTCCCTCCATCTTTGTGTCTTGAGCTGCAGCGTCTTTCTATCACTTGTAATCCCATGGTTTCACTTCTGGAATAAACCTCTTCTCGCTGATGTACTGACTTCCTATATCCTCAGACAAACACCGATGACTCCTCCCCTTCTATGACTTACAAATGACATCTAAGTTTAGCTCCCACTGCTGTCTTATTTCATCGGTGTTACTTGTCTCACATTTCCAAAAGAAGTCCAGTCTGGCTTCTTTGATTGCTTTTATGTTCGTTTGTTTGTTTGTTTTGTTTGTTTGTTTTCCCAGCCACCTCATGGATCAATAGTCCCTTGTGTATCCTATGATTACCTGCATTGGGCTTAGCTCCCACTCCTGGTCCAACCAGCTATTGCGAGGTAGTACGTATAAAGGATGAGTTGGAACCAAAATGGCCCCGTGGGATTCCAGAACTTTGAGGGACCCTTTATCTTAGAACAAAATGAGACAGGGTATCTGTTTTCACCAGATGGTCTGAGCAGAGCTGCTAAGGATTTTGTCATTCTTCTTTTTTACAGTCACCATCTCAAAGTTATTATCTCTTATTCTTTCCTTGATCACCCTCTAACCCTCTTTTGATTACAGCTGCTTTACTGATAATCTCACTCACCAATCTCAAGCAATGTCTTAAGTTTTCAATTCAGTGGTCTTGTTATCCGCACTTTCTCTGTCTCATTTAGTATATCATTTCCTTCTTGAAACATTTCTCCTGTGGGTCCCTTCATATCACATTATCTTCTCCTACCTCCCTTTTATTACTACTTTTTATCTCTTTCTGTCAAATCTTTCTCTCACCACTTAAATTGGACATTCGTCAGATGCTTCCACCTGGTCTTTTGTTCTCCACCTCTTATATTCTTTGACTCTGAAAGCAAACATACAGTCACTACATGGTTACCACTCCAACAATTTAAACTTTTTATATTTTCTTAATTTCAGTTGAACACATCAGATGATCTCACTCACTTGTTCACTAGGAATTTTTCCACCAGGAAACTGAAGCTAATATTGAATCATGATATAAACTCATCTCTCAACCTGGTTATGTGCCCTAGCTTTTCTGTTTATACTTATGATAAAAGATTTTTCTAGCCCTATAGGGTAAGATCCTTCCTTGTATTTGACCCTTCACATAGATCTCAATATGTATCTATTGATGTTTAAGTCAGCAAATTCATTGTCTTGTTGAACTGTAGGTCATTTATTCACAATACTCATTGATATTACAAACTTGTATGCATGCAGGGTATAACAAAAGCATATTTAGGTATTATATGTATTAATGAAGAAATAGCTGCTCTGACAGATAAACTCTTCAGTCCCAAAAGCTTACACTATAGAAGTTTATACACTACTCTAGTAAAATCCTTAGGGATTCTTGATTCATAAGTGGCTCTCTTCCAAACAAAGCTTGGTATTGCTACCTAGAGACTGTTGTACATGTATTTAGGCAAAAACAAATGTATGTGTCATTGGAAACTGGAATGTTGACATGGAAGAAAGCAAAACATATGTAAGAGAAAAATTTAGAGAATACCTGGTATCTCCAATGGAAACGAAAACTAGCTGTATTTTATCTCCAGTATTTATCTCCAGTAACAACTCCAGTATTACACGGAGACAACTGTGGATCTCTGTCTCATACATAGCAGATTTGCTGAGTGTTCCAGCCACGGGATTAGATGGACCTTCATCTTCCCTTTCTTGTTTTGTGAGCTTGGGAAAATATCTTAATTTTATTGAGTCTGTTTCTACCTTCTCAGTGCCTTCCCATCTCACTCCTCATTAAAATCTCCCCTTAGAATTTACATGACTTCACTTCCCTTCAAATCTCCAACTTCTTTTTGTTTTGTTTTGTTTTTTGTTTATTTAATAGTTCTTTATTGGAGTATAACTGCTTCACAATACTGTGCTAGCCTCTGTCGAACAACAGAGTGAATCAGCCACATGCCCACATATCCCCTCCCTCTTAAGCCTCCCTCCCACCCTCCCTATCCCACCCCTCTAGGTCATCACAAAGCACTGAGCTGATCTCCCTGTGCTATACTGCTTCTTCCCACTAGGTAATTATTTTACATTTGGTATTGTATATATGTATATGCTACTGTAATTTTTATTTTATACTGTGGTAAAGTTGATTAAGAATGTTGTGTTATGTTAGTTTCAGATGTACAGCAAAGTGATTCAGTTATATATATATATATATATATATATATATATATATATATATATATATATATTCTATTCTTTTTCAGTTTCTTTTCTCTTATAGGTTACTACAAAATATTGAATATAATTCCCTGTACTATATAGTAGGACCTTGTTGGTTATTTAGTTTATATACCATAGTGTGTATATGTCAATCCCAAACTCCCAATTTATCCCTCCCCCTCCCCACATTTCCCTTTTGATAACCATGAGTTTGTTTTCTAAGTCTGTAAGTCTGTTTCTGCTTTGTAATTAAGTGATATCATATTATATTTCTCTTTCTCTGTCTGACCTACTTCACTTAGTATAATAATCTCCAGGTCCATCCATGTTGCTGCAAATGGCTATATTTCTTTCTTTTTAATGACTAAGATTCCGACCTCTTTTTCTAGCTTCTTCCATGTTCAGTTGGCTTCAGCCACAGTGGCCTCCTTGTTCTCCGTTGACCACACCAGCCTAATCCTTGTTGGGGTGACGTTTGGTCTTCCTGCTGACTTTCCCACCAGATGCCCACATGGCTAACTTTCTCCCTTCCCTAGTCTCTACTCAACTGTCTCCTTATCATGGAGACCCTTCCTCACCATCCCAACTAATATATCTCTACCACCCCAACCTGTACAGTTCCCATTCTCCCCCCTCACTTTACTTTGTTTCTTTTTTCTGTAACAGTAACATCACTTTCTATATTGTTTGTGCGTGTTATTGCCTGGCTTCCTTTTCTGGAAGGTGAACTCTCGGTGGGAAACCACTTTGCTCTGCTCACTGATCAGTCCACATGTTCAGAACAGATAGATACTATAGGGCATTGGTTCATATTAAGCTCTTTATAAGTAGTTTTACAAATAAATACTGAACTCTTGGATGTATGGAAATAAAGTGAGAGAACTTTTTCTCAATCACATTGAGTTTTCAAATATTACTTAATTTAGGTAATTTATTTGCAAAAATATTACTAACTGAGTGAACTCATGTGTCAGTTACCACCTTGTTTCTAGTGGTTTGAATATAGAAAAGGGCTTTTAATGTCTGCCGTGTCAGAAACTTGGAAGGGAAAACTACTTCCAAGCTTGGAACTGATCAGATCAAGGAGAAGAACAGACTATAATGTTTTACTGTTTTCCTGGCTTTATTTACTTTCTCTACTTTAAGAATGACATTCCTCTATAAAATTCCCATCTTTCTCTCCTGTTTTAGTTTTTTGACAAATGTAGAAGCCAAAGTCTGGGTGTGGGTCTCCAGGAAGAATTGATACTATAAAAATATGATGAAAATTGAGAAGGAATTGATGAGAAAAGAAAGGAGTGAATTTGGACTGAGACTTTGCCATGTATCAGGTTCTGGCCCCTGTACATGTGAAAGTTCTTATTCAAAATGGGTACGGATGAACTTGATTTTTAGACATTGAGTACATCCTAGAATATATGTTATGCATTCTCAACTTCAGTAAACAGTTCAGTTGTTCTATAACTGCAATTACTCTCTGGTTGTTTTGAAAATAAAGGTTACAGACATGGTACTGGAAAAATCATTGGGGAAAGTGTGTTCTCATAATTTAATACAGTGCTCTCTGTAATGTGATTTCAAAGATAAACCATTTGTTTAGGAAGACTGGTCCCCATCTAATTCTGTGAGTAATTGTTTTTAACTCATTTTTTAGGTGAGAGCAGGAGAGGGAAGGACTTTAAGGAAAAGATAACAACTTTTGTTAGTGACTGGCTAACTAGAGAGCAGTAGCAAAAATAAATAAAGTAGCAAAGTTGAACACACCTACATATGGGAATGTATGAACAGACAGCCACATACAATTACATTTGGTTTCCATTTTTCAAATTCTAACAGTATAATTTATAATGCTTCTTATTCTGCTATTTTACTCAACTACAAATGACTTTCAAGATCGTTTGCTACATCGTAATCATTTGATAACCCATTATTGGCATTTCATTTTTTTTCTTTTTTTGGAATTCCTAAATCTTCCTTGTCTGTGGATGTAATCTAAGGGGAAAATGGTAAAATGTAAAAGATAGAAAACAAAATTTTCTGGCTTTCAAGGCTTTGAAGAAGAAAATGATTAATTGAACATTGATCTTATCACAATGTAAAGGTTAACTATCCTTGCTTTAAAAATATATTCACTGGAAATTGAAATAAAGACAAATTATTTTTATTAAAAAATTCTTCTTTAAACAAATGATCTCTGTGGATGCTCGATTTCCTCCATTTATCTCAAACACTTTTGAGAAGGAAATCAGTTTCCCTACTGAAATAGTCATGTGGTTTGACCTAAGAAGATTATTTATGCAAGGTCAGATTTTACTCTCAAAATTATAATCAAGTGTATGCAATAACACTTTCGTTATGAAACAGAAAAAGTATCAGCATTAATGTCAGCATAAGGAAATTATGTGAATGTTGATTTGCGTAGTATGTCTTAAAAGAATCTTCATTCACAGCTAAATACCTCAGAGCTTTGATAGATGTGTGCTTTCAGTACTTGTCTATTTATCACTGTGTACTTTGGACTAAACTAATTTTACTGTACTTAAGAATTCCAAACTTTTTTTTTAACATCTTTATTGGAGTATAATTGCTTTACTATGGTGTGTTAGTTTCTGCTTTATAACAAAGTGAATCAGCTATACATATACATCTATCCCCATATCTCCTCCCTCTTGCATCTCCCTCCCACCCTCCCTATCCCACCTCCAAACTTCTTAATTAAAAAAATTGAATTAGTTTAAAATGTTTGTTTTGTTATTTATTAGCTGTGAGACTATGAGAAATTTAACCTTCTGAGCCTGTTTCCCTATTACAAAAGGTTGCTATGGTGACTGACACTCATAAAAGGGATGGTCAGCAATAGATGCCCAGGTCAGGGGTGGTCAGTGATGGGATTTTACAGATGGTTAGTGATGCTCTTGTTAAGGGCGGTTAGTCATGCCCATGTCAGGGAAAGTCAGCAATGGCTGTGACAAGGATGGTTTGTAATCTCTGGACAGAGATGGTCAGTGATGACCATATCAGGAATGGTTAATGAGGCCCAGGTCAGAGATGGTGAGCAGTACCTATTTGTCATGTCATGACTTGTCAACAGTCCACACTGAATTGTCTGGAATTTACTTTGAGGAAAGAAATTCTTCTAGACACTAGATATGCTATCTCAAATTTTCTCCACATGCTGGATGAACAGGTAAATTCTAGATTCCCAAAAGCCTTTTTGCATAAGGCTTGCTTAAGGTTTGCTAACCAAAACTGCCAATCCTGGTTCATCAGTCATCAGGATGACGTCAGAATTTTTTTTAATCATATTTAAGGGTATGACATAAAAACTACTGCCAAATTTGAAATAATTAGAAATAAGTTCCAATTGTAGATAAAATAATACAAGTTGCCAAATGCAATGCTGTTTATTTAAAATCAACACATATATTTAATATTAAATAAAATCAGCACAAATTTTAAAAAGGTTCCTCATTTAGTTTCACTGGTTTACACTTTTAACATGTCTGTTTACCTCTCACATGCAATTTTTTAATGAAAAAAGGATAATGTAAACAAATACAAAGCATGTTGCTTTCTTGGCTTCATGATTTAAAAACAAAAAAAACACGGAGATGCCAATATTATAAATGCTATTTTACAGAGGGTTTTATATACACTATGCTTTGTCCTTAGAAATAATTTACTTACATCATACACTGAGACATAAAATTCATTATAATTGCTACAAATATTTATAATGCTGCCATGCATTAATAATTTAATAACATAAAAAAGCTAATTTTATTTGTTATATTGGCAGAAAAATGTCACAGACACTTAATTCCCACAAAGAATGTTTTTTTTCCCTAATTCTCGGGTCTAGCATTCAATGACATGGAGATGATTTGTAGTATATATTTTTGCCTTTTAGGGCTGTTAAACATTATAACCTTGTATTTAGCCTTGCTTCATTAAATATGTATGCTTTTAGCAATCTGATTCCTAATATACATCACTGACATTGTGCAGTTACAGCAGTTCTGTTCCCTCTAATGGGTCTGTAACAGCAATGCCACCAAAAGAAGTCTGGGAAGAAGCACAGAATGCTAAAAATAACCACAGTGTGCCAGATTTGGTGAAGTGATAGCCCAATAATATATATGTGGAAAAGCTACTAACAGTCTGGAATATGATACAAGATTTTTCAAGCAAGCGAAATATTGAAATTTATATTCATTTAAACAGCAACAGAAAGCAGGAAACTGCAGCAAAGCAAGCTATTAGGTCAATGCAATGTCACGGTGAATGCAGCCAACACTTGCGTCCCACTGTCAAGCATCATTAGATCTGGATGAAAAATTTTCCTCTGTGATGTTATTATTCTGAAGAATCATAGGTCCAGGGGCTTGCAGAGAATTAGATGCATATATGTATGCGTGTATATATATATATATATATATATATATATATATATATATATATATATATATATATATATATAAAATAGTTATATACTCATATATGTATATATAAATAAATTTATATTATATGTGCATTATGAATATATATGCATATATCTTATCTTTACACACACAATTATAAATATTTTCTCCTGGCAAATCAATACCAGGTGGATTGGCAGAAAAGAAGTATCTCCATTTTCCCCCATATATTCTCCCTGCATTTGATGAATCTATGTTGACGAGGATAATTACGTGCCACATACTGTTTCTGGAACCAAAATGTACTGGTCAGGAAAAACAAATGCAAGTTTCAGGGGGTTTTGTTGACTTCTTTTCTCTCATCTTTGCACTTGAATCACTGAGCTTTTCCAATGTGTCATGAGCTGCCAGCAGCTACCTGACATGTCAAGATTGATTGTGATAAAATCATGAATGCATCATCACTCCATGCACTGTTTAGTACACAGTGAGGCCCCGCATAGTCAGGAAAAAGATGTTCATTTCCCTGGGAGCATTGCATTTACCCACAGTGCTGTGCAGGAGCTCATCATGGTTAACAGAGCCTAGTCAGAAATACTTACAAGTAATTTTGTCTTTAGAAAAAAATATAAGCTTTATTCAATTGATCATAGGCTAGACTTTTTTTTTAATTGATTTGTTGAAATGTATCTTTTAGGTTAGTTCTCTAAATTTACCACCCACATTGTAGAAAGTCTGACTATTGCAGCCATTTTTATTGCAACTCTTCTTTTTAATCATGGAATATTGTAAAAAAGAAACAGATTCTAATCCTAGTTTTTCCATCGACAACAAGTGTGACTTTACAAAAACCATATAACTTTTCAGGACCTTAGATCCTCATGTACAATATGAGTGTGATAGAGTTGATTGTCAATTTGTTCTCATTGTTAAACTGCATAATAAAGTTTCTAAGAAGGCTGGTGTGGATACTCCAAAAATTGCAAATTATTTTATACAAAGATAAGGTGTGGAGACTCTTTACCCTGCTTACTTAGTCTACCCTCTACCCTTGACTTGTGGGTTATAGGAGGTTCATGTGTAGAACTGGAAAACTGCACAGTATGGACTTCAAGGACTTTTGCCTACTCCCCAATTTTTATTCTCAAATTTTTGCAAATATATCCAGGCTTTTGTGCAGAGTTCATTAAAAGCTGTTTTTTGACAGAGCAATTTTGTACATGTAGACACAGTTTATGAACTTTGATTATTCCTAAATCAAAGATTGAGTTAGCCAAAAATATGTAAAATATATAGGATAATTTCTTTTCAAAAGGAATACATGATTACCAAAATTTAAAAATAATTTACCAAAATTATAATTTAAGGGGGATGAATTATATACTTATATAAATAATTTGATTAAGTCAACCCAGCCAAATATCACAGTACAATCTTTTTTTTTGTTACTTTGAGGATTTTCAATTATTACTTTATATATTCTTAAAAATTTAGATATATTGTAAGGAAAGGACAAAAATTAAGATAACATAAACCTCACATAACTCACTAGCCAAAATACAATAGAATTGTCAAAAATATCTAGCTACAAAGAAATACTAATAGAGTGATATTTGTCGTATTATCATCAGCAAAGTTCATTCTGACACATACTCTTGATTCCATTTCCTTACCAGAAGAGAGGAGGGATAATTTGAAAATTAGTTTGACTTTCAATTATTATGGGAGCTATTTTAAATCATTAGTATTTTTTAATTATAAGAGACATAAAATTTGATACAAACAGATTAAATGATTTGCATAAGGTATTGAAAACCAGGTAATTTCAGCACCAAGGGAATAGGGCATTTTTTTTTACCCCAACTAAGGCACCACCATGAATTACTTGTTTTATATTAAATATGCCTCTGATTAAAAATATATGATAATAGTCCTGCCTATAAAAGCATTTTAGGATTGTTAACATCATCTTCAAATTTCAATCTTTTCTCTTTGCCTCTCAAAAAGCAGTATGATTCTCAAAATCATAATGGGAGGGTCAGAACATTTATTCAGATAATCTTGAGACATCTACCGTATTCTGATGTTGGTATTTTGAATCTGTAAATAAGAACTCACATTCACACTTTCTGAAAGGTAGACACCATTCTATATAGTAAAGTATATCAGTAAGTTGATAATGGCACATCCAAAAGTAACAGCTGGAATACAAAACAGCTATAAAAAAACAAGATATTTACCTCTACTCTCTTGGCTTTTCTTTACCCCCAAAAGCTGAATGTCATCTGCAAAGAAGGAGATCTCAATTTGTGCCATCTTTCTGGATCATTTATAAAACCCCTAAATAATTTCAGCCTTGGCAATGGTCACTGTTCCACCACCTTGTTTACACCAGAATTCTCCAGTTGTCCTTGTTTGTAATTTAAATTCATAACCTTACTCTATGAAAAGCCAACAATCCATTAAGATGGACCAGTATTTCTTTTGCTCATCAAAGGAACCAGACTTATTGCTGAGAAGGAATATGCTTTTTTTGAGAATGTTATTGCTGTTTTTATTCATGGTTGAAGAACAAGCAATTTGCTTAAAGTATTTTAAAAAATAAAGGGAAATAAAAGAAATGACAATTCAGCTTTCTTGATATAATTAAACTGATTAAGCATTTCACTTGGAAAGACTGATTCTTGAAAACAGGGCTAGTCCCTAGGTGGAACTAGAAAGCTGATTTTGATTTTGGGATCTAATTTTCTTAGCTCTGGTCATTTTTGGCTATTCAAATACATACAAAACTGACAAATGTGGTTATGCTCTCACTTTTAGCTGCCACTTTTACCTATTCACACCCTCTTCGCTTCAGTGGGTGGCTCCATATAAAGGGTTTCACATAAAAGACTCAAGCTAGCCACATAGAATCTTAAAATCGTCTTACATTAAATTAGAATTTTTCTGTAAATTTTCTTCTGATGGGCTCCAGCCTTAAAGAACCAGTTCTAAAGAAGCTAATTTTAACAGATCCTTTATATGGTAATGCTTTTGTATTTGTCCTATTAATTTATTTGTTGATTCCCTAGCGTTCACTGAGCATTCTCTGTAGGCAATCACTGTGTGCAGTGATGATGTTCTACCCATCAAGGTGCTTTGTCTGGTCTCTTCAGACGCTGACATCAACTTCACATCTGTGCCTATATTCTTTAACATCTCATCTATGTTCATCTCTGCTGCCTTGTTTCTGACCTCGTTACCTGTCTTGCTTTTGACAGGTGGTAAATGAATTCATTCTGAACCTCCCATGATCTGTTTCATGGCCTTGCTCTGACCTTGGATAAATGGATGCAGGTCTACAATGAAGTACCCCTAGTTCCACAATTAAACTCTTCTTAGACCTTGATGTTTCTCTGGGCTGGAGCCCTCCTAGAAACATTCTTCATCCCCACCCTCCCAGTACCCGTTCCCTAGCCTTATCTGAGTGCTCAGAGTTCTAGCTCTTTGTTTAAAATTAATGTGAAGCCTATTATCTAAATACTGATCATTTAAATGTGATTAATTAGGCAGAAATGTATTTAGAAAACATATACAATATGTTTAATTCAGTCGTTAAGGAGCATGTATTCAGAGTTATTGGCTAGGCACTGTGCTATGTACAGTATGGAATAGGCATGTTTCATAGAAAAGAAACAATTCTTTTCACACTGTTCCTCATATATATTTATAGTTGTGTATGATTGCTCGTGAGAAATGCTTGTCAACTATAAATATTTTAGATGTTTAAAGCCTGAAAGTTTCAGTAGACTGTAAAAAATAAGGTTATGTCATCATCTGGTCCCCAACCTTTATGTGAATAAATCTGATGGGTGAATGAATATTATACATTTTAGTTTGATTCTGCATCTAATTGGTAGTAAAGAATGGTGGATGAAAAAGATTCCATCTCTCCGCTTGTAGTCAGTCACTCTCATTTAGAGAGACTGAAGGGGAATGGTAAAAAATTTATTTCAGCCAGTTGCATTATGAGTCAAAGGGTATGCCAATTAGTAATGCAAATAAGTAGTTTTGGGATCTTCCAATATTCTATGATATAGATTAGCACATTTTCCTTAAAAATTAATTGTGTGATACATTCAGAAAACCTTCCTTAATCCATATCAAAACAAGGGAATCAAAGGTTTAATTACCTTATTTTAAGAGGTATTGTTAGGATGTAAGTTTTGTGTCTCTAATGTCAAGGCAGCAAAATCTCATGGATGGTGATAATGATCAGAGAAGAATTAAGAGATAAAAGTTAGATGGGGAATAGGACACAGGACTCAAAAGTCTGTCTGGGAAGTTTAAACTTTATTTAGTGAAAAACTGAAAATTTTGAACACAGAAAGTTTATAATGGAAGTTTCATTAAATTTAACCACTGCGACAGGTTTGTTTTATCCCCACTTTATAGGTGAGAACATTGAAGTTTAAGATTACATAGTATAACCAAGGTCACACAAATAGAAACCAGCAGATGGAGAATTCAAACATAAGTCTGTCTCACACATCTATCTCTCCTTGGCCAAAGTTGAAGATACAGGAAACATACAGGGATGGAGGGGGGGATGGATGGGAGAGACATTTTAAGGAGAGATGAACAGTCTTAGTCATTATAGACATACAAACTAATACGGAAAGAGGAAGTTAAAAAATGATCCTATATTTTGAGATAAGGACAATATATCGCTGATACAAATTGGCAGGTTTATAACATTGCTGATATAAATTGGCAGGTTTTTAACATTGCGGAAACAAAGTCTGGCATGACAAACCAATCTGGTACAATGTTGCTGTTTTTTTAATTATCAAAAAGAATGATCCAAGATATCATGTTGACTGAACATGTTTACTGTACTAAAAGTGGCCAATATTTAGGTGGCATCGTGTTTTGATTTACAAAGTCCTTTGTATGAACTATCCTATTTTATGTCTCACAACTTCAGAAAATAAGTTCTACTGTTGCAGAGGAAGAAATTAAAGCTTAGAAAGGAGATATAACTTGCTGAATGTGATACAGTGAATGCATGACGAAGATGGGGTATGAATTTATGTATTTTGATTCCAAATCCTGCATACCAAGAGGTTCTTAGCATGTGATAAATAATCATAAACACTTTTAACTTCCTTGAATCAAATGGAATACACATAAATCTCAAACTAAACAGAACTAGTTATCAATCTATTGAAATGCAGCAAGGGAGATTTAGATAAGCTTAGGGCATGATTTCTAGTTCAGCAAAGATATAAATACCTTACTAAGTAAGGTAGAATAACCTTATCTTCTGAAATATGAATAAGACAGATATTCCTCTGCCTTGGCAAGATTACCTGTGGCCCTTTTAAAGGCTGTGAAGGTGGTCTGATGATGAACTTGGAGATCCAGTTCTGCATTCTAAATATGTTACATAGAAAGAAAATTTAATCATAGTCCTCAAATCATATCTTCTTCAATTTTTTTAAATTCTGTGATACTGAATAAAGTAGACAGTCTTACTCCAAAATGGACAAAGGACTCTCTCGTTTTCTATTTGAGGTGGAATTTTAAGGTTTCCATGACTGCAACTTTCTACTTTCATTTCATCCCTTGTGCTTTTCTCTTTTTACCTTTTGAGAATACAGAAAACCCTGTAAAGATTTTTCCTGTAGAAAACCTGTAATGATCTGTGTCTATCACATACAGAAGCACAACATGTGTATTCACACCCCTGCCTTATCAAAAAGGACATGTCTTTAGGACAACGACCACTGCTCATACAAGAAAAAACAGTTTCCTTGAGAGTCTCTGCATTTGGTCTTCTGGTGTAATAGCTGACAAATGAAAATCATTTAAGAAAACAACAGTAAAACAGCAAACTTTTATTTAGCAATTTTATGCACAATAATTAGTAGATATTATGTATTAGGTGCAATACTAATTTTTAATTTCTCCAGTAAAATGGAGAAAACATGCAATATGTTTTGAAAAACAAGCCAATCGATCTTAGGGGAAAAATAAATCTTTGCAATCACTCTATACTTCACAGAGACTAGTGGGATGAAAGAAGAGAAAGTTCAAACTTCCAAAGGCTCTGATTCTTTCTCCCAGTTGCTAACAGTTGAAAGAGATTATCATTTAGGACAGCAAATTAATGAGGTTTTAGATACAGTGGTAATTGTTATGTACTGAGCTTAAAGGGAAGCAGCTAGAAAAAGGAACGCATTCTTACAGAAAGAATAGGGTGACTCGAAAGAGTTCTCATAACTTCTCAGTCTCCCCACTTTTAGATAATTATTCACTGCATCAAAGATGGCTGGGATAAATTGCCTTGTAGAGCAAAATCAATGGTAATGCATTGGATACTGAGTTTTGGAACAGGAAAGCCCATGCAAGAGCCTGTAGATTTAGAAGCCTGGGAAACTGGTTAAACATGAAGTCCCCTGATCTTTGCCAGAATTCCAGCAGATTTCCAAGACTGAATTTCAAAGATCAACTTACCTCAACACGCACAAGGGTTTGTATTTGCATTATATCTGCTCTTCAAACAATCCTAAAACTTGGGAATACTATTCCCATTTTATGTACCAGGAAATTAAGGAAGTCACATAAAAAATGCATTCATGAATTAAAATCAGAGAAAATGAAAAGAAGGGATAGAAGTTAATTATTGCAAAATTTGTGAACAGGGCTCAGTGGTTGGTGGAATTTCATGGAAAGGTAGAAGCATGGAACAAACATGGTTTATTTCAACCAAGGAATAAAAGTTTGAATTATGCTGTACACCTTAAATTTATACAGTATGTTTGTCAATTATATTTCAATAAAACTGGCAGGAAAAATAAGTTTGAAAAGCAAACTTTTCCCATATTTTCCCCAGTGTATCTGCTTATCCTTTTCTAATCACCTAAGTACATGCCAGCGATAATCAAAAAAAGTTTATGAAAGGGACTTTTGTCAATCAATTTGTTTAATGTTAAAGAAACCTATTATAACATTGTGTGATATGTACAAATAGTGATTATGCTTTTTAAACATTATTATTTGATTTAAAAAGTGCATTTAAAGAAATAAACCTCATCAATTAGTTAAAATGTATAAATATATACATTTTAAGCTGTCAGACTTTATATACTGTTTTTTTTAAATTTTTTGTGTGCCGTTAATTCATACTTAATACCTAAGTAGCAATTGTTTACCCATGGTTTTAAATAATATCCTACAAAAACTTTAAAATGGATATATAACATCCCCTTTTTTGTGCTATAATTTATTTAGGCAAACCTTTATAATTTAATATGTAAATTGTTTTCAATACTTGAATATTTTAAATAACATTGATTTTAAATTTTCCTTAAATATTAAAAATGGAATTTGGTGGAAAAATGTACATATTTTTAAGACTTTTGATACAATTTTCCAAGTGCTCACCATGAAGAACCAATTTAAACCTTAAGGTATATATAAGAGGCTGTATTTTCCCCCAGCCTTGTAAATACTGATAATGCATTTTAAATCCCCATCTTGTAGGTAAAATAAAATTTGACCATTGCATTAACTTGTATTTGTTGCTTATTCGCCTACACTTTCTTAGGCTTGATTTTCTAATGATGTATTCCATTAGTTAATATTAGGAGATACTTATAAATTAAATATTAATGTTCCAGCTATATATTACAAATTATGTGTTTGCCTGTAGTTTAGCTTCTTTACCATGGAGAAAATTCATGCTATGTGGTCAGATTTATTGCTCTTTCCCTTACTTTCTGCCTTTGCATGTGTGCTTCCAGAGGCTTCCTTTATGCCAACAGTATATATTCACTTCTGTTTTATTTCAGTAGTTCTGTGGTTTAATTCATCTGGATTTTATTAGGATGCATGTTGTGAGGTAGGGGTTTAACTTTATTTCCTTTTCCACATGGTTAGCCAATTGGCCCAGTACCATCTGTTAACCAACGTATCCCTCTTTCCCTTGATGCAAAATGTGATCTTCATCACATTACCTTCAAGTACACATCGAACATATGTCTGCCGTGCTTGTGGGCTCCTTTTCCATGCCGTTTATCCTTCTGTGTCATCCTGCAAACAGGCCTGACATCTTAACCACAGGGCAGGCCGGAAGACATATGACACAGGAAGTTTCCTAGCAGTGGAGCTGTGGGCAAAGTTGGGGGAGATGGAAAATTGATGACGGGAAGTACTGCGGCGGGGGGTGGGGGGTGGGGGCTCCTCTGAAAAGTGATAAGAAGAGAAAATCTCCAAGAAGTCAGAAACTCTCCTTTCCCTTGACACAAACTGTAACAGAAAAAAAAATCTGCAGGAAGAAAGACGTATCCAGAAGAGAAAAGAAATGAAAAGAATGAGAAATAAAGTCTACAGATTTTGCTTTCTCTTCCCTTCCTACAGTCTCCCTAGCTGAAAAAAGTTTGCAGTGTCATTTTAAGCTGCAGAGTAAGTAACTGAAGTCAGAACATAGCTAAGAGGCCACCAGACTAAGGAGGCACACAAAGTCACAGATTTGGAGCAAAGTATTCTTCAAAGCTAGGAGCAAGTTGTAGTAAATAGGAAAACCCTTCATTTCTTCAGTCATCCTTCAGTCACAGGGAAAGACTTCCCGAATTCTCCATTACAGCCACCAAAAATGTGGCTGTATTTTTCCATGAACCTATTATGCACAAATATACGTTTCTAATCTACCATCTAACATACATTTTTTCCAGGAATATTTGATGATATACGAAGTGTTGGAGAGTTAAAGAGGTATGGGGAGAGTACTTTATTTCTATGTAGTAGAAATTTTCATTTGCATCCTTGTATTACATTACAGTGGACATGAAAATGATTCCCTGGGCCACGTATGGCTGTCTAAGCAAGGGCAAATATCCCACGTGCATTTAAACAGGACCTGACCCCAGCCACACAATGTGTTTCATATACCAAAAGCCTAATAAGATATGGTTACTACAATGTCTGTGTCTTTCCAGCCCTGACATATATTTCTTTAACAAATACTTAACCTTTGAGAATAACTTCATGGCTGGGTTACTTGATAGATTGATGTCTTGGAATGATGCTGCCTGTATGAACATAGAAACTCTACCTATAAGCAAGCAAGTATAAATAATATTAATTTTTAAATGAGTCAAATCAGGGTTCGTGTGTCTCTGTGCCATATGCTGAGGTAAATTAAATACAAATATTTCAACACCAGAAGGCCATGTCAATGAACAATTCTCAGCAAGAAGTAAAGTTGAATCCACAGAGAATTCAGCAAGAAATGTGTTGAGCCCTCACACAAGGTTTCAAACTATCTTCACAAGCAGAGGGTGTTTTTATTGTGTGGTTTTCACTTGGGATGCAGAATGCTTGGCTTGGTGCCAAGACTGCCTCACAGTTACCCACAGAACAAGGGGAAAAATCCAGCCACAAGGAGGAGGTGACACCTTCAGCAGGTCTGGAAACTTGCACCAGGTTTGTACAGCAAGAGAAGCAGGACTGCTCCCAGAGCGCCTTGCAAAGCAGCTCGTGAGGATGAGCTCATTTGTCTGGAGTAAATTACTTCCCCTCTCCAAGGGTTCACAGGCTTACTGCTATCTTAGCGCTGTTAGTCACATGCCTTCATAATCATTAAGAACTGATTTCAATTTTCTTTCACTTAATCATAACCATATTTTTAATTGTCTTTAATGGTTTGAATAGGACTGGTACTCTTTCTTTCTGTAATCCAAAAGATAGCTTTACCTTTTATTTCTTTCTGTTTTATTGAGGTATAATTGACAAATAAAGCTGTAAGATATTCGAAGTGTAGGATGTGATGATTTGTTATACATATACCTTGTGAAAGGACGCCTCTCCACTGAATTAATTAGCACATCTATCACCTCACATATTTACCTTTTTTTTTTTTTTGGTTTGTTTGGTGTGAACAATTAATTCTTACTCTCTTGGCAAATTTCAATTATCAAATACAGTGTTATTAACTAGAGTCACCATGTTATACATTCACTCAGACTTTATTCATCTTAGTTTGAACCCTTTTACCAACCTCTCCCTATTTCTCCCACCCCCAGGCAACCATTTTTCTACTTTGCTCTTCCTATGAGTTCAACCTTTTTTTTTTTAAGATTGCATATATAAGTGACACCATCCAGTATTTATTTTTCTCCATCTGGCTTATTTCACTCAGCATAATGCCCTCTAGTTTCATTCATGTTGTCGCAAATAACAGGATTTCCTTCTTTTAAAAGATTGAATAATATTTCATTGAATATAGTCCATTCCATATATATATACACAATGGACGATATACAATGGAATATATGTATACATTTTCTTGATCCATTCATTCACTGACAGACCCATAAGCTATTTTCGTACCTTGGCTATTGTGAATAACACTTCTGTGTACAACAGGAATACAGATATCCTTTTCAGATAATGATTTCATTTTTCCTCAGTATATACCCAGGAGTGGGATTGCTGGATCATATGGTAGCTCTATTTTTAACTTCTTGAGGAACTTCCATACTGATTTCCATAGTGGCTGCACCAGTTTTCATTCCCACCAGCAGTGCATAAGGGTTGACTTTTCTCCACATCCTAGCCAGCACTGCTTTTCTATTCTTTTTGAGAATAGACGTCCTAGCAGGTGTGAGGTGATATCTCATTGTGGTTTTGATTTGCATTTCCCTGCTGATTAGTGATGCACCTTTTTATGTACCTGCTGGGAATTTGTATGTCTTCTTTAGAAACATGTCTATTCAGATCCTTTGCCCATGTTTTAATTGAGTTATGGGTGTTTTTGCTGTTGATTTGTATGAGTTCCTTGTATATTTCAGGCATTAACTCCTTATCAGATATGAATATTCTTACTCAAGCTGTTATAAAATATAATTCCGTTTAATATAATTTTAAAATTCACCTAATATGTGTTGGGAATTCTAGCACATTAAAAATCTACTGCAAAACAGATAAATGCTTTCATAAGATGAAATCAGTGATGTGATAAAAAAAAATTGATGGCAAGTATCTCAGTTATCCTAGGATGTTAGGAATATTTTTCTCACATTTCCCAGTATTCCACTGACCGATTTTACTGGAATAAATCTGCTGGAATAAGAACTTTGTTCTTAAGTACTGATTTGACAAAGTACTGTAAAGGGATATACACATGTGTTGTTCTCGGGGATGCAGTTTGCGAGTCCCCCCCAAACACAACTAATTTAAAACATTTTAGCAGGATTTCCAGGTGAAAAATTCAGACTTCTGAGACAATCTGTGATGAAACATAAAAGAGAACTAGGGATGGGGAAGAGAATGTGCAAGAAAACTGGAGGATAGTGAGTTATCTGGACCTGCCAGAGGAGGAAGAATGTCTCTGTGGTTTATCTAGGGGGCTATTTTAACTCTTGCTGAGGGTCCTACATGTAATGATACAAACAGACCATTGGAATGGAATAAACTGTCCAGATATAGACTACACATTTATGGACAACTAATTTTCAACAAAGGCACAAAGGCAGCTGGGTGGAGAAAAGACAGTCTTTAAATAAACGGGGCTTGAATAATTGTAAATCTATTAGCCAAAAAATATCTATCAAGACCTCACACTTGATAGACAAGTTAACTGTAAATGGATTGTGACTGTAAATATAAATCCTAAAACTCTAAATCTTCTAGAAGAAAATATGTGAGAAAAGCGTTTGTAACTTGGATGAGGCAATCATTTCTTAGATACCACGCCAAGTACCAGACAAAGAAGAAAAGTGATGAATTGAACTTCATCAAATTTAAAAAGTTCTGACTATGAAGAAAATGTAGGGAAAGCCACAGACTAGGAGAACATGTTTATCAATCACGTAACTGACAGATGGCTTATACCTATAATATACAAAAAAAACCTATCAAAACTCAACACTAAGAAAACAAACAACCCAACAAAAAATGGGCAAAAGACTTGAAGAGATCCATTACCAGAGAAGATATATGTATAGCCAACAACACTATGAGAAGATGATAACCATCATTAGTCAATAAAATGCAAGTTAAAACCACAATGTGGTATCACTCACTGCTTTTACGGTGACTAAATTGTTTTTTAATGACCATACTAAATATTGGCAGAGATATGGAGGACCCAGAACTCTCATATTCTGGTAGTGGAAGTAAAGAATCATAGAAATACTTTGGAAAACAGGTTAGTAGTTTCTTAAAGGTTTAAACTACCATACGATTTAGTCATTTCATTCCTCAATACTTTTCTGAGAGAAATAAATACATATATTCTTACAAATACTTATACTTTCTGTGTGTAAAATTCTTCATAGCAATTTTATTTGAAATAGCCCAAGACTCGAAACATCCTAACTCTTCATCATCACATGAAAGAATTAACAAACTATGATAATTATTCAGTAATAAAAAGAATAAACCGGGGATACATGCTACAAGGAGAATCAATCTCAAAATAATTATTCTGAATGAAAGAAGTCATAACCCCACTCCCCATCCCCACCCCTCTCCCCTCCAGAACAAAAAGATGGAGGAGAGAAGATCCAAAGAGTTGGTAGTATGGAGGAATTACAAAAAACATCAGGAATCTTTTGGGATTGATGCCTATGTCCATTACTTTAATTATGGTGGAGTTTCATGAATTCATACGTCTAAACACATACATACAATATATCAAAGTATACATTTTAAACATGCACAGTTTATTATATCTCAATCTGTTAAACAAAGGTAGAAACTAGGTATTAGACTTCTTTCTGCAGGACTTTTTTTTTTCTTACCTCCAGTGCATCATCCCCCATTTTCCAAGTCAGAGGCTGCTTCTTCATCCTCTGTGTGTTAATTTCATGTTGTGCACACCAGAACATGTCCAATAACCTTGTAATTATTTGCTCACATCTGTCTCTGCCCATTAGGGTAAAGCTCCTTAAATTCACAGGTCAAATTTTGTGCCTGTCATATAGATGTTCAGTGGATGGTGAACGAATGAATAACCAGTGACCCTGCCATTGAAAATGTATGTTGTTCCAGGACAGATAAAAAAAAAGGAAAGATGGACTAGCATTCCCTCCATGCTGGTTGTGGAGCATGAGACTAAATGATGTTTGACTTTGCTAACTGATGGCTAAAGAACAGGGCAAGTACTCTGGCAAATATTTAAATTCCAAGTACAAATACCGGTGGGCTAGAAGAACTCTCAGGCCAGCATGAGGGAACTTAACCAACGTAACAGGAGGTAATTAGGAAAGTAAACACTTTGGCAAAGGCTAAAGAAATATTCCAGAAAGATAAGCGTCTAAGGTCAAGTGCAGGAAATGTTGGCTTGTATATTTTAGCCAATGTGAAAAAAAATTTTAAACGTCCTTTCTAAGTAAACTTTCCTATGCTAAGCAAATACCCTGAAATCACCCGAAAAGCCTTTGCAGTTGTGAGAATGATCATTTTAATCAAAATCATATATGTTTCTAGTCTATGTAAATGAAATTGAATTAGTGTGGAGTCTGTAAAAAAGCACACACAATTCTAATCTTTATTTAAATTTCCAAATTAATTTCATTTTAACCTAATAACTTTATTTTATATCTTCTTTGTTTATATCCTTTTTGGTACTTAATTACTGTTTATTACTTTCAGAGGAGATTTTTTAGGATGCTGTCTCTGGGCAAGAAGTGCTCATACAGAATCAACCCCTGAGACAAGGATTTGAGGCCGAGGTGTTCCTTTGGGAGGAGAGTCTAGGAAATACCAGTACTGAAGTGGGAGATGGAGGAAATATAGAAATCATTCAGCAGCTGGTTACTGCTCAGGGCAACTGGAATTGCATTCTGTTGGGGCCTCTGGGAGATAACATGGCAGATTTCAGACCCGTCTCACCTGAGAGCTCAGAATGCTGGGGTAGAATCCAACACTTCCTTCTGTCATTGGCTGAGGGCTGCTCCCAGGGGTATCAACCCTCTGTGCTTCCAGGCTGCTCTGTCACAGCCATCACCAACTGTACAGCCAGTGTAATTCCTAGGAGAAGAGCTACAGGTGCTTGCAATCAGGAGTGATCTTCATGTCCAGGAACAGAGTGCTGAGGGTCGTGGTGGGTGGGTGGGTAATATAGGAAGGAGGCAGTGATAACATCTTGACTTAGCTATTGGGGGATTCTGAGCACAGGAGTGGTGTCTCAGTCCATTCAGGCTTCTGTAACAAAGTACCACAAACTGGATGGCTTATAAAAAATAGAAACTTATTCCTCATAGTTCTGGAGGCTGAAGTTTGAGATCAGGGAGTCAAAATGGTCTGGTGAGGGTCCTCTTCTGTCCCAGACTTCTTTTTTTTTTTTTTTTTTTTTTTTTTCCGGCACGCGGGCCTCTCACTGTTGTGGCCTCTCCCATTGTGGAGCACAGGCTCCAGACGCGCAGGCTCAGCGGCCATGGCTCACGGGCCCAGCCGCTCCACAGCATGTGAGATCTTCCCAGACAGGGGCACGAACCCATGTCCCCTGCATTGGCAGGCGGACTCTCAACCGCTGCGCCACCAGGGAAGCCCCCAGACATCTTTTTGAATGCTCACGTGCTGAAAGGGGTGAGGCAGCTCTCGGGAGTCTTGCTTATAAGAGTGCTAATCCCACTTATAAGGGCCACACCTTCATGACTTAAGCTCCTCCCAAAGGTCCCTCCTCCTACTGCCATGGCATTTGGATTTAAGATTTCAAAGTATGATTTTGGGGGGAACACAAACATTGAAACCACAGAAAGTGGCATGAGCAGATTTGCATTTTTACAGCTTCTTCTGGCTACTGGTTGAAAACTCTGGGTGGGTAGGACATGGTGGTGAGAGCGGAAACAGGGAGCTATTTTGGGGACTACTGCCGTCATCCTACCAGCGAAGCATGGGCTTGAATTAATGCAGTAATGATGGTGAGAAGTGGGAATACAGATGCATGATGAAAGGAAGCTAATGGGATTTGTTTATGAAATAATTATGGAATGAAGAGAAAAGAGAACCATCAAAGATGTCTCCAAGGGTTTTTAACCCGGGAAATGGAAGAATGAAGTTGTCATTTACTGAGAGGAGAAAGATTGCAAGATTAGCTTTTTTTTAAGAACAAAAATGTGAAAACAAGAATCTTGAGTCTTAAATATCTTTAAAAAGTAGATGCTGTTATTCCCACTTTGTAGATGATAAAGATGTTCTCAGAAATGCTGAGAGTTAGCTGGGTGATCTTAATTATATTAGTGCTGTCAAGGAGGGCAATCATGTCCATTTACAGGGTGGTGAAGAGTAAAATATATATTAAGTGCCTAGTACACAATAGTACGTGCCCAATAAATAACGGTAACCTTACTCTTAGCACATTTGCAATATTTTATGCTTGAACCCATATTTAGAATTTATGTTCATTCTTATTCACAATTTTTAATATTAGTAAGTTTCTCAAAACAAAAGTACCATTCAACAAAATGAAATAGACATCTATCAAGAAAGCTAGAGGTGGGCTTCCCTGGTGGCACAGTGGTTGAGAGTCCACCTACCTATGCAGGGGACACGGGTTTGTGCCCCAGTCTGGGAAGATCCCACATGCCACGGAGTGGCTGGGCCTGTGAGCCATGGTCGCTGAGCGTGTGTGTCCGGAGCCTGTGCTCCACAACGGGAGAGGCCACAACAGTGAGAGGCCCGCATACCGCAAAAAAAAGAGAGAAGGCTGCAGGTTAACTTAAAGTAATTAGGGTTTTACTGGCAATGTAAATAAAATTTCAGATAAATGTGTATTCTTTGTAGTAAAAGCAAATTAATTTTAGTAAACCATTAAGGCAAAATATACATTGGTCACATTATAAAAAAGGAGCCATAAATAAGGATTTTTTGTCACTTTTCAAGAAAACTGAGACTACTAAGTGCTGTCATTAGTAGCCTGTCATTAGTAGTTGTAATAGCTATAATATATGTTACAACCCATATAGAGCACAAAGCAGAAACTTTATAAACTTTAGTTCACTTCCCTTCCCTTACACAATATCCCTTTTTATCTGTTCTGCTTGTCGCACTTGAAATACATCTCTTAATACGATGTCAGAAGTTACACATTAACAGAAAACTCAAGTATATGTTTTCTTTCCTTTTCACACCAGAACAAGAGAACTCAAAATATAGATCACATACTTTGTAAGAATAATTCTTTCAAATAAATGCAACCCCGTCTTCTCTACAAGTAGTAACATTATTCATCATCAAAATTTGGTAAAGGTAAATTAAAGCAACACAGCATAGGTTACTAAGAACACACTTTAGTCCATTATACCTATAAAATTTTAAACAGAGTAATCTATTTTGTATTTTCTATTAACCAAGGATAAAGTAAGAGAAAAGAAGATATTAATAAATTATATTTTACTGTACTAATTTTCATGATTGTTTTTATTAGAGGATAATTAGATATTCATGTGACTTTTAAAAACAAACTAAATATTCTGTTATTAGTTTTTTGCAAGGCAGTATCAGGCATTGATTGGGACAAATACCTTTTATTGAACATAAGCATTGCTATTTAGGAAACTTAGTTTGCAGAGACTTTTAGCATATTACAGTAAGTTTCTGTGAAAAAAATGAGAAGTGCTGGTAAAAATGCATCACTTTTAGCCTGTGTGTGCGTGTATGAGAGAGCGAGGGTGCAAGATGATAAAAGATACACAGCAAATTCAATAAAAGGCTGTTTATTTTAAATACTCCACTTATTACCATAGAGTAAATTAAGAAACATTGAAATAACCTAGCTGTTCTAACAGCCTGCTTATCTTACCATATTTTCTCAATATCACTTTCAAATAAGGATGTTTGAAATAGTGTCTGCAATATACACTTCTGATTTACCTAAATAGCTGCTGGCTTCAGAAGAACATTAATGCAAATCTAATGTACCTACTGGTATGATTAGCTGAATCAAATGATGGCAGTTAAGTAACACCTAAATAATCTTAATTAGGATCTTCAACTCATCTTAGCACTTAGAACTCTACAGATGGATAGTCTTAATTATCAGCCTTTTGATTAGGATAACAGCCCTAATCAAGATGATGTGGGCCTGATAGACAGGGTATCAGTAAATTAATGACTGCTGTTACGTAGGAACATAGGCAAAAAAAATAGAGCTTCTTTCTGTGAGAGGCAGGATGATGTGTATGCTAAGGTAATAATATTGTCAGAAAAAATTAGAGTAAAGAATCGTGGATTGGGATTACTCTTATTGTATCCAAATATATTTGAGCCTTTTTATTCAACATGACTATATAAACTTATTATTTACATGAAATTGAAAGACTGCAGGTGATTTTACAAATGTTTCTTAAATTTGGAATTGGTAACTTGGTAAAAGTTAACAGATTTGGTATGTGTGAATCAAAACTATTGGACATGCCTTTATGATGAAAGAAATCATGAGATGGTAATGTGAGAAGCAGGAAAATACAAAATATCTTTGTTTGTTTCTCCAGAAATAGTTTCTTTTCTGAATTTTAATTTGCCAAATTACCAACTGCCTAAATAATAAGGCATAAAGCAGTATGCACAAGTGTTTTCTTGGAGTTGGACATGGCCTTCTTGGTTCCAAAACTTTCCTTGTATTTAATAAAGGAAAAAAAACAAGCAAGCATTGTATTTGCATTCTTTTTATTGGACTGTGAATTGATGTAGAATTGATGAAAAGAGGGCCTTCATGTAGTTTCATTTTGCATTTTACCATCCCAGACCTTTAAAATGAAGGATGCTAGGACATTTTAGCTTTTATCAGAAATTTTCCTCAAGGCTCTGTCGCTAGTCCTGTGTCTGGGATCCAATCCTCAACACTTTCACCTCCTCGACCTCTTCCTTCTTCTTTCTAAGACCTCTCCAGGCACTGCCCTCCTCTGCTTTTTTTGTAGCCATCTCCTCTGTCTAGCATGAATCCTGTTCAGAGAGAAGTGCATCTTCAGAGGCACCTTTGCCTCTCGCTAAATATTTAAGTTGAGTTTCAGAATTTGATATTTGCAACAGGGAAGTATTGGTAAATATAACGCCAGGAATTAGATATACCATCCATCCCCTGCTCAGACCCATGAGACTCTGGTTTGTGTGCGAGTTAGTGAAGACAGCATAAACCTATTCTTACCCTAGAGGAGGAGAGAAGAAACACATTTATCAGTTTGGCATGAGATACATTGAAAATCAACTACATCAGTGGGACAATTAGGAATTCTCCAAGTTTGCAAAATGTATCAAATGATGTTTGTTTAATGTTTTTGTGCTTACATGCCTTATCCTTGGAATAATAATAATAGTAATAATAATGATGATCATGAAGATCTATACAATGATTATGTGTAGCTGCCTCTCTTTCATTCTAACATACACAGTGAAAGACTTCATGTGAAGCCACAGGCACCTCACCTGAAAATTACTCCAGCCCTTGAGAAAGAAAAGCCGTGCAAACATCTCCTTAAACTCACACGTTATTGCATATTCCGGAGTCTCCTACTTCTTTGACCACCATGTCTTTCATCTCATCAACTGGTTTCTCTTCATAAACCTAGCCCTTAAACATTTTTCAAAGCTCTGCCCTAGATCATGTTCCTGCCATAAAACTCTGCTTTAATAATCTCATCCACTCCTAATCATGGACATTTACTTCTGTATATATGATTATCTTCAACCCTGATTTGTTCCAGTTTTCTCAACCACTACACTCAAATGCTTTGCAGATGTCCCCACCTGGGTGTAGCCTTGCAACTTTAAATGAAGCACGTCTGAATGTAAATGTATTCTCTTCCTTCTCACTTTTATGTCCTCATCATTCAAGCTCAGAATCTTGCAGGATTATTTGCTCTCTCCTTGTCCTCTGTGTGCAGTTAGTCACCAAGGTGTCCTAACTCTGCCTTATAAACATTTCTTGTGTCTGTTTCTTCTTTGTTTTTCCCACTGTTGATTGCTCATGCTCAGCCTTTTTCAAATCTTCATCTCATCACTAACAAGCTTTCCTAGTATTTTCATTCCTGACCTACGAGTTCAACTATTACAAGTGGAATCAACCACCCCTTGGAGACCAAGATAGAAACTCTTTACAACAGGAGAAGTAAAGAACAAACATAACTGACTAAATCTAGTCCAACACCATCTGGAAACATTCACTTATCACAATCCATCTGGCTATTGGAGAAGTTTTTCTCCCACATCGTCATTCCTGTATCTCTCTGGCTCTTTCTTGTCTGAATTTTTCTACCCATTTTCACTTCTGGAACTCACACCTAAACTTGGCATGCACCTGCAGTGCTCAGCACTGCTTACTACTTGGTCTTTGAATTCCACTGCCTTCTCTGCTATGTCTCCAAGATTTTAGGGGTGTTTTCTACTGTCCACTTTAACTCTTGGGTTTCATTTGCTAGAGAAAAATTTGTTTCCAGGGGTTTCTCATTTCTGCCTATTGTTTCTCTTTCAACCTATGGCAGGAACAATTCCTGACTATCTGCTGACTCAACTCTTTTTCTTTAAATAAACTTTTTATTTTAGAATAGCTTCAGATTTACAGAAAAGTTTTGAAGATAACACAGATTGTTCCCATATACCTTGTACCCAGTTTTCCCCCTTGTTAACATCTGCATTAGCATGGCACCACTGGGATTCCCAGAAGGGGCAGAAAGCTTATTCTGCTGACTCAATTCTGATTGTACCTTGATCATTATGTCATGACCTATATGCTAAGATATCAAGTCCTGATTTTAGTAACTGACATATTCCTTCAACACTTGAATTTATTTTCTACTAATGAAAATAGTAGAAATAGTTGTCTAAATAAAAATAGTTGCCTAAACATAGAATAAAATAGTAACTAAATCATTGAAACACAGAACTCATAAGTAAAAGGAAACATATTATTGTAAACTTAAGGGAAGATGCTACCAGCAAAGGATAAATTTCAGCTTTAAGTGGATATAGCAGAATATCAGTATTTCGTGGGACACTTGGATTTCCTTTCCATTGTTCACTGTTATCTATAATCCATCATACATCCAGTCAATAAAGGGAAATTAGAAGCTAATGTTTTTTACTTCTTGTGAGAGCTGTGACTCATAGGTCTAGAATATGCCTTAGCCCTGGCAACATGTTCATTCTTATTTAAGTTTCTGTACTCCTTAAAGGTATCACCATGCCTGGGTCAGTCATTCCAAGAGAATGACACAAATGCATAAAGGAGAAGGAAGGTAAGCCTTAAGACATCTACTGGTGGCATAGAAAGAGTGGATTGGCTGCCACACCTGATATCATAAAGGAAGTAACAGCAGCAGGTAGATAACAAAATTGAGGGAAGAATAAGAATTTCTCAAATTATGCTCAGAAGGAAACTGTTGGTTTCTGAAGAAAAAAATAGATGAAAACATGTCCCTGTTTTCATTTAATATTGTGGAACTAAATTAAATTATTATTAAAATAATAATAATTATTATCTAGTTATGTTTTTCACAAAGTAATTAATTAGATTTAAAAACTGTTATGCTCTGTAAGGTTATACATAAGCTACAAGAGCTGCAGTGCTCAGCTCATCATGACTGACAATAAAGAGTAGGCTTGTAAATATTTTTTTACTATAATTTGGATGGCATTGTTTAGTTTTCTTAAATTTATATTCTCCTTGTTAATATTTGTTATGTCTACCAAAATGATTATATCCTTCAAAAGTGGTTAATTAAAACATAAAGTGCTGAGAAGAATAGTAATTTAAAACTACTCCTCACTATAAAGTATAATAAAAGTAATATGGTAACTTCAGTGCAAATGAGGAATGTGACTCTGCATAGAGTGAGATAAATTCAGTACTTGAGTGTGATGATTCTATGGAAACATCTGGAAAATCAAAGCTCAGATCAAAAGCATGATGATAACATAAGTGAAAACTGGGTATTATAGGCCAGGTGATCCCCCGTATAATGTGTGTTACAAAACTTTGTCGAACAGAAACAAGAATCCACGGCAGCATTCATTTTCATTAAAACTAATCAATCAATTAAATTTTCCAAGAATAAGTTAAAAAATAAATTTTTCATACAAAATTAATTTTATTGTTTAAGGTAGAGAAGAGAACATAGCTACAAAGGCATTATTGACAATCACAGTTCTAATAATGAAAACAGGCACAAGTCACAATATTTCTGAGAAGTTAATGATAAATATATAGTATTTGAAATCAGAACAAAAGGCTCCTAGCAAAATTTTTTAATCAAATTACAATGTTAAGCATAACAAAATTAATTATGCACAATATGAAAAATGAACTACTATCCTCTTTCATGTTAGCATACATTTTATTTTATAGTCAAATAAAATAATATATACTAAGAATATTAATCAATTCTTGATATGTGCAGAACATTTTTAAGGAGGAAATACTCAACAACTTTTTGCACTAAAATTTCTTGGTATAAAAATCTTTGTTTTGTTATCAGTCTTAATGTGAGTTATGACTTAGCAAATTGTCTAACACCACTGACAGAGATATTTTTTCAGCAATGATGACATCTCTTACATTGATATAACACCTATATTTTCTTTAACTTAAAATATATTTTAGTTGTTTTATTTTATTATTTTCAAATTATTTATTCCATTATTGATACTACATGTGTATAATTCACTAAAGGGCAATTGATGTCCAAATTTTAAGAAACACTGACAAATCTGTAACATTTACCAATGAATTTTCTTCACATCAGATTGTCTTAAAATCAGGTATATTTTTCTGTTTAGAAAGAAAAGGATGATAGATGTCACCAGGGCATTCAAAATGTCATATGTCAAGGGTTTATGACTCTGATTTGTTTGCTAAGAATCTATGCAGTTTTTGCAAACTTCTTCATAATTGACACTGGTCTTAATTGTTAATCTGATCATATCAAAATTCTTGTCATTAAAACTTTCATGATTTCTCAGTCACTCATTAATTAAACTTGAACTCAATCTGGCACTCATAATAAAGCCCTCCAGTCTCTACCACAGACTTTTCTTTTAACCCTTCTCCTCCATTAATTCCTCTGAGTGTAGATGCTAATCTAGGTTTGGTTTTGTTTTCAAAAACGTATCTGACATTTTCCTCGTAGTCTTTTACACCATTTCCTCCAACTAGTGTTTCTTTTCTTTTCTCAATTGTCAGTTTTATACTAAGAGTTTAGGATTCACATTAAATGTTTTCTTCTTATCATCAAAAGTATCATCTTCTTTTCCTGATTCCCAATGGGATATATTTGTATTTCCTTTGACGTGTTTATGGTCCTGTGTTTGGTATCTAACAAATGGGCATTTGCCTTGGAGAATAGGGACCACATTATATTTATCTCTCTACTCCTCTCTGTCTTTTCTCCATCAGTAGTACCTAGCATAGTATACTGATTATGGCCAATGCTCCAAGTAGATGTAGGAAAAAATAATGAATAAACACTGAACTGTAAATGTAGAAAATGCTCTTGATTTTTTGATAAAGCAGGCTGCTAATAGAATTCTTGCAAGAGACCTAAATGGCAGTTCCAAAAATTATACTAGCTTCAATATCCTTCAAAAATCATATTTATTTTGAGGAGAAAAAAAACAAATTTATCAAAAAATGGTGTTAGAACTCTAGAATATCTGAAAAATATATAAATTTCATTATCTAACATCAAACATCAAAAGAATTCCAAATGGTTGGAATATTGAATGAATAAATGCATAATAAAAGTATTAGTAGGCATAGAAAAATTATACTTTACAATTCTAACATTATAAAAAGTTGTTTCTATCAAAAATCATAAGGTTAAAAGATTATTTTTTTAATTTAATGCATAAAATAACTATGACAAACTATTATATCTCTAATATGAAAAAATTCTTACAGAGATATTTTTAAAAAGGATGGATTACCAATATAAAAGAGAGCAAAGTCTATGAACATCATTATCCCAAAGAAAAGTAAAATTAATGTCATATAAAAAGATATTTAACCTTATTAGTAATCAAAGAAATAGGGAAAGCAAATATATTTTTTAAAAAATTAAAAATCTCTTTGCCTCTTAGATTAGCAAATATTTAAATATCCTAAAAAGCACCATATTAGTAAGCATTTGAAGAAATGAGTCTGAAATCTTCCAAGGTTTAAATAACTAAATCATACATTATTTAAGAATAGGAGCAACTAATCAAAAATTTGGAGAGCACTTTTGCCATATAAATCAAACTTTAATTGAGCAAAGCAATGGCCAACCAAGTTCTACTTTCAAGAGTTTATCTTATTGAGATAATGACACAAGTGTGGAAGTAAACACGTCAAAGGATGCTCACTGTAATGGTGTTCAAAGTCCTGAGAAACTGTAAACAGCCTAGAAATCCATTGACATGAAACAGGGTAAAGAACGGTATATTCAGACAGTGGCAATTTAAAATGATATTATGTTGTCAAAGGTGAAGAAATTTTCTGAAAGAATAACGACAAACTGAATAGAGCTTAAAGTAGGTCACTCAGAAATTAAGATTGCAAATCTGTGTGAGGAAATTAAAAGGAGCAGACTATTACTGAATATTTACTAAGTGCTAGAAGCTTTATTCTGACTATTTAATCTTCAGAGTTGGTCCAGGAGGGTAAATAGTCAGGGACTAGGAACTAACAGACACCAGGGCTACTTTTTAAATTTAATCTCCTTGGGTTTCCCTGGTGGCGCAGTGGTTGAGAGTCTGCCTGCCAATGCAGGGGACACGGGTTCTTGCCCCGGGCCGGGAATATCCCACATGCCGTGGAGTGGCTCGGCCCATGAGCCATGGCCGCTGGGCCTGCGTGTCCGGAGCCTGTGCTCCACAACAGGAGAGGCCACAACAGTGAGAGGTCCGTGTACCGCAAAAAAACAAACAAACAAACAAACAAACAAACAAATAAATAAATGTAATCTCCTTGATTCCAAAGCACATGTTCTCTGTACTACAACAGGGAGTTCACTCCTGTCTTGCAAGATGCTCTTTTCTCTATGTGACCTACTTGTCTTCTAGGAGGCTGATGATGCTACAAGACACTTATTCCAATCTCTATAAAATTGACTACCTTTGAATATTCCTTTTCCTTATGACTTTGGAGTCCAATGCATAGGTAATATAAAAATGTCTACAAAAATATAACTGAAATTAGATGAATTGGTATTGTATTATAAGAAAACAAACAACATACATACTGAAGTTTAAGTTCAGATCACTGCTATTAGCAATATACATATATACTTGTATCACAGTATTCAAATAATTTCCTTTTTTTATCTCATTTATACCTTTTCTGAAAATAGACGCTTAAAATTGTTTTGTTTTTTTGGGTTTTTTTGCGGTATGCGGGCCTCTCACTGCTGTGGCCTCTCCCATTGCGTAGCACAGGCTCCGGATGTGCAGGCCCAGTGGCCATGGCTCACGGACCCAGCTGCTCCACGGCATGTGGGATCCTCCCGGACTGGGGAACGAACCCGTGTCCCCTGCATCAGCAGGCGGACTCTCAACCACTGTGCCACCAGGGAAGCCCCTTAAAATTGTTTTACAGTACTACTTCTTCCACTTGAATACTTTATTTCTTCACTCTTCCAAAAGAAGTTATTTAAGAACAAATTTCACATACGTTATTTGTCCTCCAAAATGCTTTCTTTCTCTGGGATATGATGCATTGGTAACTGTATTTATAAGAGGCCTGAAGAGAATAAGTTAGTTCCAGAATTAATACTATGTCAATGAACTAATTTTGTTTTCCATTGGCATCACTCATGTTCCTGCATTATAAGAATACATATATTCACAGGCACAAACATACATTTAAAATTCCTCACCAGTCAAGTGAAAAGCACGCACACACACACACACACACACACACACACACAATTCTTTCCGGCTTCTGAAGTATTGAAAAATGTCAGAGTGGCTTTCATATTAAACCTTTCAAAGACAAGGTCATTAAAAGTGCATATAAAATCTGTTAACTCAGGCCAAGTCCAATGCTTAGCCCAAGGTCCTAAACTTGTGGCATCCTGTGTAGAAATCATTATTTTGCTTTTCAGCTTAGTTTTTGTAAATATATTTATGATCCTTTGTTCTATTTGTGTCTAATGATGCCTAAGTATAGTTACCAAAAATAAACTCCAGGTCATGAACTTTGGAAATAATGGGTCATTATTTCAGTAGCAAAAATAAGGGAAAAAAGCCACATTGCCAAAATCCAAGAAGACCCCACCTTTGTATAACAAAGAAGATGTGAGAATAAGATGTGGAAAAGTTGAGATCCAGCTGCATTCAGAAGTCACCTACTGGACAAACAGTTATCACACCCGTATTATCTGCCATGTGCCAGTCACTGTGCTAAGCTCAGAGGAAGTTCAAGAAAGAAAAATGAAGAGGAGGAGGAGAGAGAGGAGGGGGAGGGGGGAGGAAGAGGGAGGGGGAGGACCTGCTTGGTATATTGCAGTCATAGTTTAAGAGGTTTTCATGCATCGTTTCATGAGATAGTCACAACTCTTTGAGGAAGATAACGTGGCAATCCCAGGGACATGTATTTTTAGTAAATTTGGGTTTTCAGAGACTCTAGCAGAAGTGGTGATTGGGGGAGAGTCTGTAACTTTACAAAAATAGCAACTACATAAACATGTCTCTCTGAATGAGCTTGCTCTGAGAAAAAAGACAAATAAAAAAAAAAGTTGAAAAAATTTATTTTCAACCCCATGACTAGAACTTAGAGAGAGAAAAAAATCAATATTATTCACAGTCATTCCACTCACCATCCTACTACAGCAGAGATGGTTATAAACAGACAAGTCTTGGTGAGAAGGGGAAATGGAAGGGGTCTTAAAATATATGGCCATAGAGATTATTATTACTATTAAGACAGAGAAAGACAAATATCATATGATATCACTTATATGTAGAATTTAACAAAATGATACAAATGAACTTATTAACAAAACAGAAATAAACTCACAAGACACAGAAAACAAACTGATGGTTACCAAAGGGGAAAGGCGGGAGGAGGGATAAATTAGGAGTTCGGTATTAACATATACACACTACTATATATAAAATAGATAAACAACAAGGACCTACTGTATAGCACAGGGAACTATACTCAATATCTTGTAATAACGTATGAGGGAAAAGAATATGAAAAAGGTTACATATATATATATATATATATATATATATATATATATATATATATATATATATATATATAACTGAATCACTTTGCTGTATACCTGAAAGTAAACATTGTAAATCAACTATACTTCAATTAAAAAGTTGTTTTTCCATTTTCCTGTTTCTTCTCAGCTGTGATTCTCAAAGTGTGGTTTGGGACCCCTGGGAAATTCCCAAAGGGGTATGATGTTTAAAACTATTTTCATAGTAAAGCTAAGACACCATTTGCCTTGTTCACCATGTGACGTGTTTAGTGAGGGTGCCTTAGCAGCAGTCAGGAAAGCGGTGCCCGACTGTTCTAACAGGTTGTCTTTGTCATCCATCCTACTCCCAGGAAAAAACAAGTTCCCATAAGAATGTCCTGACGAAACAGTACAAGCTCCTAATGTAATTAACCTTGAGGCTTATGTACATGTTTTTTATGTTACTTAGGAATATGTGGGAAAATGGAACCTATCTGAAAGCATGTGGGCTGCATATAGGTGCGTGGTGTTTTTCTTGGGGAAAATCCCTAATGTATCTGTTGGGTCGGTGAGCTGAGCTGCCCTTTCTCTTTTTGAGAGCACCACTTTTACTTGAAAGAACTACTGAGAGCAAACTAAGGTTGTTCACATTTGGGTATTTGGCAGACTTACTAAAAAATGAATGAAATCATTCTGTCACTTCCAGGAGAGCAACTCACAGTAGGTGTTGCCAATGGTAAAATTCAAATTTTCAAGGAATAATTAAAATCTTAGAAAACTTCTGTTTATCAACACAAGCTTTACAGCATTCCAATACTTATGGGCTTTTCTGATGAGAAAGTGAATGTGTTTTTTGTTTTAGATTAAAAAGTAAATTGTATCCAAGTTTGGAAAATCTGCATAAGTCAGTGAACTAATTTTCCAAATGACCAACGGATGACGGTGTAAAATCACTGTTGGGTAAAAGATTTATTCAAAGTGCAAGATAGAACGTTGTCTTTTCATGTAAATCCATTTAAAAATGTTTTAATGTGCCTTTAGATTACACATTGTAACAAATATTTTTTTTTATTCCATTTGTCAAGCTTTGGTGTGATATCAAAAGAAGAATATCCGCAATTATCTCAAAGAGTTTCCAGGTACGTATCTGCGTGAAACCAGATTGTTTTTTCTCTATACTTTAAAACACTGAATTGACACATATTAAATTCAGAAGCTGATAGGAGAATATAGTTTTTTTTATATTAGGCCAGTCATTAAAGAGATTTACAAATATGTAAAACTATGCCATTCTCCTTACTCATCTTTTTGATTTTGGGAAACATCATTATTTTTAAAGAGTGTGTATTACTTTATCATCTAGCATATTTTGCAATGTCATTTTAATGAAATAAAAATATTTTTCAACTTTTTTTTGACTTAATGTGGTAAATACTGGTAGATATAATTCAGGAAAGTGAAAGCTCTTTGAAGTCCTCAATATTTTCTTAGGATGTAAAGACCAAATAGCTTAAAAACTGCAGCCCCACAGCCACCCTACAAAAGAGAAGACAAAAATGTGCTTTTTCATATTCGTATACTGAAAATAGATGATGTTGTTTTTTTCTGTTTGTTTGTTTTTTATTTTTTTTAAAAATTTTTTAATTAGTTTCTGCTTTATAACAAAGTGAATCAGTCATACATATATATCTGTTCCCACATCCCTTCCCTCATGCATCTCCCTCCCTCCCACCCTCCCCATCCCACCCCTCCAGGCGGTCACAAAGCACCGAGCTGATCTCCCTGTGCTCTGCGGCTGCTTCCCACTATCTATCTACCTTACGTTTGGTAGTGTATATATGTCCATGCCTCTCTTTCACTTTGTCACAGCTTACCCTTCCCCCCTCCCCATATCCTCAAGTCCATTCTCAAGTAGGTCTGTGTCTTTATTCCCGTTTTACCCCTAGGTTCTTCATGACATTTTTTTTTTAATTCCATATATATGTGTTAGCATACGGTATTTGTCTTTCTCTTTCTGACTTACTTCACTCTGTATGACAGACTCTAGGTCTATCCACCTCATTACAAATAGCTCAGTTTCATTTCTTTTTATGGCTGAGTAATATTCCATTGTATATATGTGCCACATCTTATTTATCCATTCCAATCCAAAAAATGGGCAGAAGACTTAAATAGGCATTTCTCCAAAGAAGATATACAGACTGCCAACAAACACATGAAAGAATGCTCAACATCATTAATCATTAGAGAAATGCAAATCAAAACTACAATGAGATATCATCTTATACCAGTCAGAATGGCCATCATCAAGAAATCTAGAAACAATAAATGCTGGAGAGGGTGTGGAGAAAAGGGAACACTCTTGCACTGCTGGTGGGAATGTGAATTGGTACAGCCACTATGGAGAACAGTATGGAGGTTCCTTAAAAAACTAAAAATAGAACTACCATATGACCCAGCAATCCCACTACTAGGCATATACCCTGAGAAAACCATAATTCCAAAAGAGACATGTACCAAAATATTCATTGCAGCTCTGTTCACAATAGCCCGGAGCTGGAAACAACCTAAGTGTCCATACGATGTTGTTTTAAAATGTATTTAGAAGACGTTAGGGGGAGATGAATAAACAAATGTTATAATACATTTACTCCCTTGCTCCCATTGTAGTGCGTACTTCCAGGAAACTTTCTAGAAGCCAGACTTCCTTCAAGCACCTCCTGAATAAAAAGTCAAAAGCTTTTTAGCTCTTAAAAGTTACAATTGGCTATGAGTGCTTTTATAACTCCCATAATATTTATTCCATGAAGACTTCCTAAATAATTGTGATTTCTCCTTTTTTGAACTCTCTCTGGGCTTATGTTTTTATCAAGCAACTTACCGCTTCAATCAAATGTGGATTTCCATTGCTCACTAGGTAACTTTAATTTTCTCTGCCTCTAATTATGTTTTGAATCTTGTTTCCAAAATCAGATGATAATAAACTTATTTAGGGATGAGGTTGTAGTTTAGCTTTCTTTGGATGCCTCTCTGTACCTTTCATAACATTTTGTTTAGATAAGGCACGGATCCACATCTCATCTTTGATTATTAATAAGAGGAAAATACTTTCGTCCCAAGTTTTTGTAAATGTAGACCTAATCAACCTTTAAATTTGCTTTGTATTCCGCCAAATAGTTCCTCCTTTTGCTTAAAATGCTTGTTCCCATGCTCATAAACTACTTGGGCAACTTAAAAATGATTATTTGTATACAATAGTTATAGTGACAAAATATATCATATCTGCTGTATTGTCTGTAATTTAATTTCAAATACTTCAGATTGTGCAGTTCCATATATTCATAGGTGGTCATTTGCAGCCATCTGCAACCTAAGAATGTTTGTTAATGTTTGATGTACCCAGTTGGTAGACTATAGTCAGAAGATTATATCCCAGTAACCTGTTACTGTAAGTGTTCAGCTGTCTTTATCTTGATCCACACTAGCTGGCTTCATGATTAGCAATATGGATGTTAAAGAGAATTAAGTGGCGTCTAAGGTTCTTACCTTGACTAGAAATATTGTCCGAGCATCATGACTATTCTGTGATCTGTGTTCTCTACTGAGCCCAAAGGCTTGCACCACTTCAAGTGGAAATGTGGCTTTAGGATTCTGAAACAGTCTCCCATGAAACCACTCAACAGAGAATCTGACTCCAATGAGAAAGTTAGATGAACACTGCTGCTGAGATATTGCTACAGTTGTCTCTTGTGAACTTGTCAGCCAAGGTATCTCCATAGCATATGAAGAGCCAGTGCTAGGATTCTGCTAGCTTACAATAAATGTAGACTGAGGGATTTCCTGCCTGCATGCTGGTAAACACTTGTATGCATGGTAGAATTTTGTCTGGAATTAGCTTTCTCTATAACTTACTGCCAGCTCTAGAGTTTGTGTGGTAGAAGACCCAGAACCTACACAAGGTTACTGATGTCTGACAAAAAGAACAGAATTGTTATCCATGACCAAACTGATTGAGGTCAGTTTGCAACATTTCCTTCCACATCGAATTCAAGGTTGTTTATTTGAAGACATAAAAGAAAATGGAAAAGGTAAATGATAGTGGAAAACCAGTATTTAGAAAAACACTGAGCAGTAAGAGGGTAAAATAAAGAAAAAGGTAATAATGCAAAATGCAATAAGATGATTTATATTGCTGCGTTACTTACAGAAATATACATTTTAAAATGTGTTTTTTTATGCTATTTAATCACCTTTATTTTTTTAACTTAACTTTAGAAATAGATAATATTTTATTTTAAAACCCCAAGACATATTTCTTGGTATTTTCCATGAACATGCTGTTGCATTGGGCTGGGTAATCAAATCACAATTATATAAATGTGCATTTATAAATAGTCTTTCTGCACATTATAATTTCCACATATATTACGGTGAGGATGAGTTAATTCAGGAGTAAAATAGATGGGCCAAATCACTTACAACTTTTTAAGTATTATTGTAGAAATAACATCAAATTAATTTTACATCATATTTAACCTGAAAAACGCTTTCCTTAGAAAGGTAGTGAATTGTTAGTTAGGTAATTATACATTTATAGTCTGTGAAATCAGTGATTAAATGGTAACTAAAATGTACTAACATGTTTACACACCATAAAATTACAGTATTTTTAACATACAGTAATTAATTTATATTTAACATACACTTGTGTATGCTTGATTAAATGTCAATTAGGTGTATATTTGTGAAAAATTAACCATTACCAATTTATGGAAATATTAAGATAAAGCTAACCATTTTGCTCCTTTAAATTTTTTTATGTTGGATTAAATGTCATTCTCCAATTCATTTTAGTTTTTACATTTCTCAGCAAGTTTTTTTAATATAATTAACTAATTAACTACCTTATTTAGTGCAAATGCCAACTTCAAGCACCTAACTAAAATGAAAAATTAATAAAGAAAAGGTTTCTAACCAATAGAGATAATTTTGTTTAGATGGATCAGGAAAGAAATTTAAAAAAACACATTATCAGTTCTTTTTCTTGCATCTGTTGTTATGTCTATACTCTACTTTCTCTATATTTTCTGTCTTCTTAATGATCAATGAGTTTAGGTATACAGAAGTTTATCTTAAATATGTTTTGCACAAAGCTTAAATAAAATTTGATAATTTTCTTATCACTATTTTCATAATAAACATTGTTCTGAAAATGAGTACTGCTTACAGATAGGTAAATATGAATAAACCTGAATGATTGAACCTATTTTTAATGATATACATATATCTAAATAATAGTGTGTGTGACATTAAAAGACCCATAAAAAAAGGACAAAGACATAAGGAAACCCTTGATGACATTTTGATTGTGAATTTGCTTCACATTTGCCTTAGTACTAATTGGTCTCTAGCTAAGATATTCCCATTAAAAATTATATGCTTCTCCATAGTAGGTTATAGCTATCAATTAACTATGACAATGACATTTTCATAGCAAAAATTCAGCATCTCAAATGTTTTGGAAAATTATACATTTCAAAATGGAGACCAGAATCAGAATTCTGAGAACTTTGCAAGATACACACACACACACACACACACACACACACAGTGGATAATACAACACCTAAAATATACTATCATATCTGTATAAAGTTTAGCAAGTATACAACCATTATATTTGCCCCTTTGATGGACATCAATCATATCATTTTTCTATACTGTGTCAATATAAAATTGCCTGTAAATATAGGAAAATTGCCTGATTGGAGATTATTTGTTTTCAGAAAACTCTTCTATAGTGATAGCTATACAGGTGTTCTCAAGTGTCTTGTGGGAAGTGGTCATTGAAGTATCTAATGCTCAGTTGAAAAACAATTAGAATTTAGTTTTATCAAGTAAAGAATGTTACCTTATTACAGATTGTAATGTTCCAGTTTTAGCACATTTTAGTCATACTAATATGCAGCTCATGTTCAAGAAAATCAGTAAAAAGTGGCAAACGAATCATGTATCTCATATTCACAAACAGCTTTGAGGTAACTTTTAGCTCAATTTTTAACTGATTTTAGTTATAATACAGAAATTTCTTGGATTAGAATATTTGGGGATAGAAGTCAAATATGAACCAATATGAACAAAGTGATTTGATCTGCTTTTGAGGGACCATCTCAGCTGTCTAAAGAGTAAAGGAGCCCAAGAGTCCATAGGGGATGTTCTGTACAATGGTATGTTGCAGAAAAGCTGACTGATTATTGCCATTAATCCAAAGGGCTTCGTTACAAAAGACCATGGCCAGTCTGGGCAACACCATTGTGTATCTTCACCATTAGCTCTTGAAGATCCATTCATTGGTAACATCATTAAATTGAAAGCATTCCAACATGGAGCACCATCAGAAACAAGAGTTTACCCTTTTTCTTTTACTCAATTCTCCAATTCTTCCAAAAGCATCCCATCACAGAAGATGCTCATCAATCCTTGTTCATTAAATTCTATGAATGGCATAATGGGAAGCATTATAGAAAGGAACATGTGAAAATAATTGTATTTCCAGTAGTGCTGATAAATTATCCCCAATTTATTCTTACTTTTGATTTGGTAAAAGACTATTCTTAGTCTTTTACCAAGTGTTCCCATCCTCCAATATAAGTAAATGCATGCATTTGAAAGAAACCTTCTCGAAATTAGGATTCACACAGTGGTTATGAAAACAAACCATCTATATTTTAACATATTTATAGTGAAGACTCTGACGCTTAACATTCTAGAGTAAGAAAATATGTCACAAAGTCACAGACTAAAGTAATTTACATAATTGTCAGAAAATCAGAACCCCTACAGTCTGTGTAAGGTGTGCATTTGTAACACAACAGGAAACAATTCATTTTTTTTTTTTGAACAGGTAATGTGAAAACATTTGAGTAACATTTACTAAAACTCTTAATGTAGCTTCAGTGCTTGCTTAGAGAGTATATCAGGTTGATATCTATACACGTATATATCAATATCCATCCTTCTACACATATATTCATACGTACTTCTTATATAGGAGAAACCTGAGTAGATATTCATGGCCTCCGTTTAATCATTTATTTTGAGACTAAATTTATGATGGAAGTTGTTCAACTAATTTTAATTTAACTTCCATATATTTTCATTGATAAAGACCCCCCCCTAAAAAAAACTCACACAGATTTAAAATGATAACACTACAGAAATTTCAGAAAATCAGTACATAAGGTAAGGTTAAGGAGGAATTAATTTAACTATAGCAGAAATATATTAAGTGATCAGCAGTCTCTGAAGAGATATCACTTTGCAGGAAGAAGGCAAAAAAAAAACAAAAAACAAAACAATATAGAAACAGCACCTTGCTCTCAATCTCAATGCAAACGAACACTGGAGGGATGTGCACCCTTGTTACTATGACTTGGAACAGCATGAGAAGGGCTTTCTGAGACAGATAGAATCACCCCTCTTCCTCTCCTCCATCCATATCGAGGCATGTCTTCTATATTTAGTAGGTACTGTAATTTGAAGTAAAATAGGTAACAGAGATGGAAAAGATGAATGACAAGGACTCATGGAAATCTTGAATACCATTTAACTAGGTAAGAGCAGAGGGAAGAAATTTCTGGGTATAGTCATTCTAAAGATTACAGGTTGTCATGTTTCTGTAGATTGATAATAACAAAGTAAAATAACAGACTATTTCAAATTCCCATAGTCACATGAAATTCTTCTTGGTCACGGGAACAGAAAATGGTACCATGATTATAAGTCTAGTTCTATTAATCAGAATGCAGAAGCAACAAGCCCGAATTCTCATTGACATCATAGAATAAAAGTTTATTTCCCACTTACATAGGGCTGCTGTGGGTCCTGGACCACTCTCCAGGGCAGCTATCATCCATACGGTGACTCAACAATCCAGGTAGCTCTTATTTCATTTGCCCGAACAAATGAATCACAAGTCTATTTCCAAGATCTTTGCAACAGTGGAAGAGAGAGAAACTAGAGAACACTCCATGGGTTTTTCACTGTCACAAGCAATAATTGACGCATTTTCATGTCATTGACCAGTACTAATTTCTACCCTAGTCATAAGGATAAGTGCAGACCTTAAAAGGGAAACAAAGAAAAAAATAGGCATTGGTAAATACTAGTAATGTCTACCAAACAACTTGCTAAGTACCTACTAAATGTATAGTAAAGCTGGGCTACAACTTTGTACCAATTTATTTTCCAAATGAGTTCCTCTTAACCTTCAGATACACAGCAATCAGGAGGACACTGGTCTGGAAAGCACTGGTACACGTCATCATGATAAAGTATTTTTTATTTGTGTTTGATGCATAAAAGAATGGAAATAATATCTGAAAATGACAAAGTAAACATCCTAAGCAAATCAGCTTGGAAACAAGAGTTCAAAGAGATTCAGGGAAGAAATAGGAAGATGGAGGTAAAACATGAACTTACAGAGAGCATAAAAGACCAAGGAAGAAATAACGTCTTCAAGAGTATGACAGCGACACTAAAAGCAGCTTAATTACAAAAGTAATTAGAGAAAAAAAAAAAGGAAAAAGAAACTGAGAAAAGAAGCAAAATAGATGGAACCAAAGAATTAGAAGGAACAGTGAAATCTTGATTGTTGCAGAAGATGAAAAAGTAAAATCTTACTTACATGCCAATGTCCTTGGAAAAGAGAATTGAGTTGATACAGGAGAAAATATATTTAAACCTAAAAATCCACATGGGAAGGCCAATGTAGAAAAGAAAGATCGCCCCTGGTCAGTAGCCCCAGCTAATGTTCCAGAAGACTGACTGTGGCAAACAGTCATTCCAGGGAGCCTCTTGGAAGTGGAATTTCCAGCCCCTGTCAAGCTATCCCAGGTGATGTCTGGTGGAACAGAGATGAACCATCCCTGCCAAGACCTATACAAAGTACAAATTTGGAGGCAAACTAAATAATTATTATTTTAAGCCATTAAATGTGGGTCTGGTTTATTATATAGTAATAGATGCCTGTATCTTTGGTATTATATATTTATTACAAAGCAAAAGGGAAAACTTTCTGCAAAAATACCTTAAAAATTGATTATCTATAAATAGATATCCATCCTCTGGGAATCATTGCCTGAAAGCATGGAATAGTGGACCATTCTAGGTGGGCTGAGGCAGGAGATCTGTCTGCTGCTTATTTTATGGGTATGATGACCTGGGAAATATAGGTTGAATATATGCACTGTTAAAGTGACTGCTTGATCTATTTTTATAACTAAGTAATTAAATGATTCTATTTCTTTTTTGACAGACTAATCTTTTTCTTTTAAGATTTTTTTAAATGTGGGTCACTTTTAAAATCTTTATTGAATTTGTTACAATATTGCTTCTGTTTTATGTTTTGGTTTTTTGGCCGTGAGGCATGTGGGATGTCAGCTCCCCAACCAGGGATCAGATCTGCACCCCTTGCACTAGAAGACGACGTCTTAACCACTGGACCACCAGGGCAGGCCAAAGATTAGTCCCAAGACTAATCTAGATAATGAATGAGATATTTTAAACACAAGAAGTCAAAATGAAGATGCCATAGACATAGAAGAGGATGGGGAAATGTCTACATGTTGAGAATGTCATTTTGATTTAAGTATATTAAATGTTATCCTAAAATGTGCTTATTATTATACATATTTCTCTGTATATTTGGTTTATCAATGAAAATGTCTTTTCATCAGAAAGTATTAGAATAGAAATATAACCATTAAAGTAAAATAACACAAAGATTTCCCATGAGAAATATTTTGATATTTTTTACAGAAAGAAAATGAAAAAAATTATGCAAGTAAAAAATGTCAACTGATGAGAAAGCTGCATTTGAAAGAAAATTGTGAATTATCTTATGATTTTATACACATTTGACAGTAACACTAGGCAAAGTAATAATATGGTTCTCCTAAAAGTCAGAACTCTGTCAAAATCTGTTTCCAGGGGAAATTGTAGATTTAATGGGTAATTCATCTGCTTATATTTTCATATTGCTTAGTGATTTCTAAGATATCTTGCATATCACACTCAAGGCTTTCTCAATATTTTAATGAAGATAAATTACCACATTGAATCTCAAAAATTAGATCAACCATAATCACATATTTTATTTAACTTGGAGATAGAAATATTAGGAAATCTGATGTTTTACCACCTATCATTTATTTTAAGCTTATTCTTTCAAAATCTTTTTGCTGTTGTTATTCAGCTTCTTTTAAAAAAATCTGAAGAAGTAGTTTTCGAATTGTAGGAAAACATCAATTTTCAGCTGTTTATACTTCCTTCCTGCAAATGGGAAAAAAATGGGTCTGAATCCAATTCATATGCAAATTGCAAATTACTCACATCAGGTAAGTACATTAACTTTTAAATATTTCAACTTAGTGCATTAGTTAATTCATGCCCTGATGCACTCTGCAAAGTAATGAAACTAAACAGGACATTTAGGTTTTTGCCTTAATATCTGGCATGTTTATAAAAGTATCAACATTTTATTAGATTATGCAACAGACATTTTTATAAGTATATTAGTGAAAAACATCCAAGGAAATTTTCAAGAAGCATTTTCTCCATAATTTCTAGTAATAATTCATACGCAGTTTAGCTTAACACTGAAGCAATCTAATTTGCTATATATTATTTCAAAATATTTGTGTTTACAAAAAATTAAGGTCACAACTGTGTAAAATTTTAGAGTTAGGAGGGACTTCAGAGAACACTTAATTAAATTGCTAATTTCACTAATGAAGAGGTTGAGAAAAATTAAAGTGACTTGCCCAAAGTTACTGAGAGTTAATCTTACAGCTCTCACTTGAATCTACTTTTCACAATTTGCAGTCCAGTCTAATTTCCACTAACACAAATCATATACCCATGGTCCCCTGAAAATACCTGACAGCTTCTCAACGTAAAAGCAGTTGACAAATCAAATAAAACTAAAGTTGTAATTCCATAACAGACGTTATACAATTTCATGGGAGAAAATTTGTGGACTGTTATGACTCTCATCAAAACATTTGCAAATGGGTGCTTGTGTGTTTATGGTAAATTATTTGCAAGTGTTTATATGTAGAGCTTTTATTTTTTTGTTTATTAGGTGTTGATATATAATATCTGACAGACACAAAAGGTAATATGTTGTATATTTTAAGTTGTAAAGAAAAATAATGTCTAGAATACATGTAAACCTAGCACTTCACTAAGAAATTGAACATACTAATATATTGTACAAATTTTTTTACTTCTCCTATCCCCTGCCTTCCACTCATAAATAATCACCACCTTGAGCTTTGTGCTAGTTTTGTCTTGTCTTGGTAAATAATTTTATCATATATGTATGCATGGTTAAGAAATACATATTTTTTTAGTTTGATTTAAAGCTATATAAATGTGGTCTTATACTGTATTCAGACTTTGGGAATTCCTTTTTCTAAACTTCAGGTTTCTAATGTTTTTCTGTGATATACATGTAGTTATTGTTCATTCATTTTTACTGTTGTAAAATATTCCAGTTTATTAATATATAGCAAATGATTTATCCATTCTCTAATGAAGTAATGTTCTCTGAAATATCTTATATCTGACTCGTGAAGCAAATATACAGAAATTTTTCTTGGATATAACTCTGCATGGAATTGCTGAGTTGTTTGACGTAAATGCTAAATTGTTTCCAAGATAAATTTTAAAATTTACCTTCCCAGAGTAATGCATAAGAGTTCCCATTATCCATATGCTATCCAACACTTCACAGTGTTAGACTCTTATTTTTTTCCGTATTTTAAAATATAAAACTGTATCTCATTTTGGTTATAATGTGCATTTCTGTAACTAGTAATAAAGTTGGACATATATGTTTTCTGTGAAGTGTCTGCTCATTTTTTTGACAAAATATGTGCTGGGCAAATGTATTTGTCTTAATAATGCATATATTTTGGATTCTAATGCTTATAAGTTGTATATGTTGCAAATATCTTCTTCTAGATTTTGATTCATCTTTTTAGTTTTTAAAATGTACTTTATTGAACAGAAGTTCTGATTTAAAGGTAGTGTAGAATTTCAACCCATCCTTTTAATTAGCACATGCTGTGTCTGTTAAGGAATTCCTCCCTAAAATCAGAAAGATATTGTCGTGTTTACTAAAATACCTTTGTGTACACATGTGTGTATGTGTGTGTGTATTGTGAGGTATGATTCCAACTTCAGGTTTTATTTATGTGGCTTACAAAATATATACAAATTATCCTTATTTATTCATTGGGGTCTGCCATGCCTATCCCTGTTACATATTAAGGGCCCATGTATGGTTCTGGGGCTTCTATTCTTTTATATTTATTGACTTATTTGTCTTCCTTAATTCCTATAGTTTTATTTTAAATTTGATAATTTTGTCAGACATGTCCAATATTCCACTTTCTTCTTCTTCAGTTTCTTGGCTATTTTCACTGTTGTATACATTTTAGAATTAGCTTGACAAGATCCATGAAAAATCCTACTCATATTGTGTTGGACTCTCATAGACTCCACAACAGTTTTAAAAGAATTAACATTTTGGGGACATTAATTCTTTCCATCCTAAAAGAGGATATTTGTTCCTTATACTTATGTTCTTTTTTAAGTTGAGTTTTATCATTTTCCTACATATGCTTTATAGGTCTTTCACAAGACATTCTCAAGTGGCTTGTTGTTTATATTGAAAGGGTGAAAAATTTGTGTGTGTGTATTTGTTTCTGTTTTCATACAGCTTCACTGAGATATAATTGAGGTAATGGATTTTTTAAATTAAGTTTTAAAACATTTTGTTTTAGTACACAAATATGCAGAAAGTAGATTTTTCTATTGATCTTATGTCTGTATAATATGCAACTATTTTATTATTGTTTGTAACTTGCCTATAGCATTTTTGTATTGTAAAAGAGTTAATTAAATTTTCTATATTTGTCCCTTCCCAATCCTTCTTCTTCTCCTTCTTTTGTTCTTTTCCTGCACTGCTTTGAAATTCTAGTACTTGGTTGAAGAGCAGCTAAGAGAGTGGGCGTCCTTGCCTAACTTTGGTTTTAAAGTTAATAGTTTCCAATGTAGCCCCATTAAAGAAGATATCATTTTTTTCTTTGTTTGAGATGCATTGTGCTTTCATATATGTAGATTCATGTTTTTAATGAGATCTCATATATTTTCATCTATTATATCTTCAAATATTTCATCTTCTTTATTTTCTCTAGTCTCCGACTGTTATGTGTATTACAACTTTTTATTTTTCCTTAATATATCTTCATGATTCTTTCATATTTTCCTCTCCTTATCTCTCAGTACTTCATTTTGCTATATTATTGGTTTTATTATATTTTCCAGGTTTCTGCTTCTTTTCAAATCTCTCTAATATTTTATTAAAACATTCTATCGATTTTCATTTTAAACAATTCAAAATATATATAATAAATGCAATATAATATATATCATGTATTATACAAATGTAAAGTGTATATATATTTATGATCTCTATATACATATACATATATATATATATATATATATATATATATATATATATATAGTCTAGAAGTTCATGTGCTTTCAAATTTATTTTTTTTATTTCTGATGATGACTTATTGCTGATCAGTCATTGAAACTGCATCATTTTTGAGTAAATATTTACACGTAACTCTTGTATAGTTTTTATTTGACAATTCCAGTATTTTCAGTCTTGGGAGATGTTAAACTTTTATTTACTTATATTTATGCACTTGTGTTTGCTGATTCTCAATTACAGTGGCTCAACCTTTCATGTGTTTGTGTTTCTTGATTGATAATTTAGTGTTTGACCTTAATAGGTAGGAGTTTTATGGGCCCAAATTGGGACGTTCTACTCCAGAAAAGATTTGTTTTGGTCAATGGTCATGGAATGCCACCACCCCTAACTTGTCAAGCTCTGCCTCCCAGGAGGATTCAACTCCGTCCCCAACTCCCAGACTCACTTGCCCTATGCCTCTGATGATTCAAGTCTCCCAATTTCCATGACAGGATATTGAACTAATTTTATAATTTATTTGGGCCCAATCTACCTTCAGTTCTTCATTGTGCTTGGCTAGTGGAGCCTGAATATAGTAAAATATCAAGGTTGTAGTCCACACTTTCACATAAAGAAAAAAACTTTGGAAACAATTTATAATCAATCATGAAATGCTATTTTAAAACCACAATTAAACATTTTATCAATATACATAAAGTCAAAGAGATTTCACTAATTGGACATTTACAAACAGTAATGAATAAATAGTATTTTTGTAACCAGTAGAATGCTTCTTGCCCACCAAAAGTTAGATATAAGTATATCATTGAAACAAATATCCTTTGTTTAGCTCTTTTAGTATCTGTAGATAATTTGGCCTGATGATATGCCTTTGGTGTATTGAGTCTGCACAGCTGGCCTTGAAGGAATGGGGTTGCCTCTTAATAAAAACTTGACCTGCAGTAAACAGTAACCATACTTGATCAAATGGAGGACACAGAATTGATTATCTTGAGAAAGAGGCTGCTATATGTATCCTAGTCAAGAAAATTTATCTTATTTACTGCACATAACATGCACTGTACTAATAAATATTTTACTAACATATATAAATCTCCCTTTAAAAGCATTTACATAAATAAGTCAGTGGAAATATAATTGTTCTAAGTAATAACATTTTATATTTTTGGAGGTAATTTCTTTTGTAATTAGATTACAGCATGACTAAAATAATTTCCATACTCTTAGTAAAGAAGAATTTCTAATAATATATTTTGTAAAATCGAGGCTACTCTGAAGAAAACAAGTTCCAATAACTTATTAAAATATGTAATTTAATCTTTTATGTGCTGAAGGAACTGAACCAAAAATCTGTATGAACTTTACATACTCCTCCATACTAATTTTAAGCTAATATTGCAGAACTAATGACAGCCTTGAGAAATGCTGTTATCAATTCCAGCTGTCTCTTGCATCAAGATACCCTGAATTACAGCAACATTTCAAGAAATGAAGCTCTGAATAAAATCCATTACAGGCAAGCTTCTGTTTTAATACTTTTGCATATGGTTTTATATTGTGGCTCTTTCCATCACAGAAAAAAACTTATGACAACCTGAGTTATTTTATTTCCTCTTTTCCTTTTTTTAAATCATTTAGTCTTGGACTGTGTTGGTACTGAATCACTGGTCTTACTGAACAACTTACCCACAATCTCCCAATGGTGTAGTTGTCAATGTTACTCACTCATCCCTTCTTATGGTCTACAAATGGCATAGATCATCTCTGCTGAATTCTCTAGTTTCTTGAGTATAAAATTATAGCTCTCCTAGGTCAGATTTATCTAATCAACTTAGAGTTTTAATAAAGTCTTACTACATCTATGTTACAAGTTCATCTCAGTTTCTTCAGATGAAAATATACACCCACTGTCATGCATCTAACATAACACTTACTACCTAGTAATTTGTATTTACACATATGTGGATCCTTGTTACTTTCAAATCCCTGAACACAAGGAACCTGCTCATACATCTTTGCTATGTCTCATTTTCAATCTGTAATTGAAGTTATAGAAACTTTGTTGTTTTGTCAGTATCATGCAGTAGCACTCTTAGTCCACAGATTAATGGAATAATCTATTTTAAGAGTTTCACTAACTTTTCATTGAGCATTTATTGTGTACCAGTTATGTGAAAATCATTTTTGCTTTAATTTGGTAATTCATAGAACAGATTTGAAATAAAATGTAGCAAAAATATTAGATAGGAAATTAGCAAAATATTAGCAAAAAATAGGATCTGAAATTGACTTCTCATGACCAAAATCCACTAATCTCCTTAATTCTCTGTTGCTGTTGTTGGATGCTTTAATCAATTTTCCTTGCTTAAATACCCTCATGACTTTTTATTAACAAATTTTAAGAAAATCATCAGGTTGTAGAAGAAGAATATTCCTTTTACCATCAGACATATTTTTGATTACAAATACTGATTTTGAAGGGCTTAAATTACAAATGTAACTTCAAGAGGTATAAGGGCTACCTTGGTAAAAACATAATCCTAGCTTCTATGTGTGTTTCAACTAGCTCTTATGTTGCATACATACAGTTATCTCACACTTAACTTTCATACATCCAACTTGAGTTGGTTAAGAAATAAAATAGACATACATAACTATAACACCACTTCCAACAAAATAGTATAATACCAGCTGAAATAAGTAAAAGAAAATATTAATCTACTTTTCTATATGTTCAAAATATTTTATAATTAAATATTATTTGTGGAATTCCATATTTTTCAAATTCTGTTTTGGATATGGTATATATATACCTATGAAATAAAGAGGCAGTTTGGAAACTCTCTTTCTTATGACAGGCCTACATCCAAATAATCCTTCCCTCTGTACAATTTTAAGTAAATCAATCACATCTCTCAAAGTGCTCCATTTCAAAATGCTCCTTTCCTCCTTACAGCCTGCTTCTCACCAGCAGATGAAACTGAAGACATCTCTCTTTATCATCATAGCAAAACACATTTCTCCTGAACCTTGTAGCTTTCATCTTCTACTTATTCTATTTCTTCTTTATGTTAAATTTCCTTTTCCACCTCTGTTCCTTCCACAATTCATTACAGGTGGTTAATAAAAGAAAATAGATGGACAATTGACACCTTCTATACTTTGCTATACCTAATCTATATATTTACTAATGTCTTTTGTTAATTGTCTGACTTCTATATGAGAACAGAACAGCAGGATTTTTGTCTATTTGTTCACTGTTACAGCCTCAGCACCTAGAAGAGAACCTGACGTATAATAAGGGCTCAGTGAACATTTGTTTTATGAAGAAATTGATAAATGAATAGAGTCCATCTCTAACCTGGTAATTATAGTCAGAGATCTGAGAATCACTCATTCCACAAATGTCTCATGAGTACAAAATATTTCCTTTTGAAATTCTAAATCTACCTAAAATCTCTCCACTCCTCTCCTCCCCAAAGCCATTATGTATAAGTGTATCCTAAAGGAATCACTCCATCCATTGCCTTCAGAAGAAAATATGGACGACCTGGCATGATATAACTGTTCAGTTATCATTTGTACATCACCAAATAATTGTTGAAATGCATCATTTACTACGCTTTACACATCCTCCTTAGAGCCTTATTAAACATTTTGTAGTTCTTTAAAGTACTGTACTCTTTTATTCTCCCAACTGCCTCTCTCTCTCTCACACACACACACACATGCACCCACCCACCCACTCCCCCACACACACAATCACAGCTGTTGATCAACCTCTTCTCAAGTGCCCCTCAGAACTCAATCTTAGACCCTCTTTTCTTCTTTTATATAAAATTTTGAGATGATCCCCTCTAGTTCCAAGTCTATACATTCCTTCTATGTGCAGATGACTTTCAAATTTATAGTTTTGGCTCCAGCTTCTCCCAAAGGCCAAAACTTGTACATGCAACTACCTACTCAAAATCTCCAGTTAAATATCTAATATCAACTTCACATTTTACTGTCTAAACGTCTCTTCATTAACGTTCCTTAACCATTGTGCCCAGATCAAAATATGACCATCATTTATACAGTTGTTCAAACCAAAATCTTAGAAGTCACCTTTTGCTTCCCTCATAGTTTGTATACAAGTCATGAAAAGGGACATTTGCTATGAACATTTCCATGACCTCTTCTTCCACTTCTTTGCTCTGATCCTAGTGCAGATGACTTGCACCTCCAACCAGACCACTAACTCATTACTTTGATTTCCCCCTTGATCTCCTGACACTATTTTCTACAAAACAGACAAAGTCATCATTTAGAGTATCTAAATCATAAAAAAAATCACTCAGTGGCCCTCCATTACATTTAAAATATAACCCTAGTTCCATATAATAACCTAAGTTTCTTTATGATCTAAGTCCCCGCTCCCTATCAGATAATTCCTACCACACCGGCTATTGCTCACTGCCCTTCAGCCATGAACACTCCTTCTAACACATGGATCGATCTCAACAGCTTTCTTCTGTCCTCAGGGCTTTTAAGCTTGTGCGTTTCTCTGCCTGGAAAATCCTTTTCCCAGATTTTCGTTTTCTTCCTTTATTCAGATTTCTGCTCAAACATCATCTCCTCGTGGAGGCAACTGTGTACACTGCTGCGGACATTGTGTTGAGCCATCCAGCTTCTCCTTTGGGATCTAAGTACTCACTCCCTCGGCACCAAGGGCACGGCTTGATGTTAGCAGGCAACCTAGTTCTACCTAAGAAAGGGAGTGGCCTCACTCAAGTTCATGCTTCCTCCCCAGGGGTAGTAAGCCTGTCAGGGAAAGGAATCCCCCCCTTAGTGGCTCTATGATGGACCAGCGGTCATGCCTTATTCAGTAAAAGCAGAGAACTGAGAACTGAACAAGATGACTGAAGTATGACCAAGCCAAAATGAATTATTAAGTGTGTTCACCTGCCGAGAAACGGTACAAAGAACGCTGATTCCTTCCTGCTTTCAGAGAACGTCAGCGGGCTCTGAACCCCTTTCTCTTCCGTGTGCTGACCTGGTCTTTCGCCATTTTCCTCCTGCCTTCCTTAAGGTTTCACTTTTATCTCTTCCTATTTGTCAATTTTGTGCTCCTTTTTCTGCAAACACAAATCTATCTGCCTCAAGAAGACTCATCAAACAACCTCTGCCTTGGTCCCTCGGCTTGGGCTTGCTGGTCCTCTTTGCTGTCTTCCAATCTAATTATTCCCTGACTCAGGGCCTGGACATGGGCTTCCATCTCTATTTTTGATGAATTCAATTCTCTTTCCTTTGCCCTCACACCCTACAAGAGTAAATTTTACTCATCATTTATATTTTACTCATCATTTATATTTTACCTTGAATATTTCTTCCTTGGGTTTAATAATGATATGTTACACCAAAGGAACTTACAGTGTATCAGGGTCTGTTTTATAAAATATATTAAATATATATTTATATTTTGTCTTTATATATATATATATGTTTTATGCATACCTATGTGTGTATATATAAACATTTAGCATTAAATAAGCATTTAATATTAAATGAATATACATTCAAATGTATACATATATATTTATTTAACATACAATCACTAATCCTCACTCCAAATTTACATGATTATTTTTATAATCGTCATTTTACAGAAGAGGAAATTAAGGAGCTGAAGTGTTTAGTAGCTTGTTCCTGGTCAGACATCAAGGAGGTAGATCTGGGTTTTGAAGCTTGGCCAGCTCTGAGTCAGGATGCAGATGGCTGTCCTGAATCCCTTAGGCTAGGTTAGATCTCTGATAAATGACCACACAGGGCCCTATACATTTCCTCTGCACTTTCCTTTCCACGGGTGTTTATTCAAATAATGATGTGAATGATGTATCCAGTGCTTGTTTTTTTCTGCCAGGCTCCAGGGTCTGTCAGGGCACGGAAGGCATCTATTTGGTTTCCACTGCATCCCACATCCTGTCATAGCCCTGCACACGGAGGTACCTGTAAATGCTCATACACAGGCTAATAGGGGGACAGCTAACTAAACTAATTCACAGCAAGAAGAATGCCAACTGCTAAAGGTATGGAACTGCAAATGATCCTCGGGTTGGTTGAATTTTATGTAGAATGGTGTAGAAAACCTTATAGTACATGACTAAACCAAAAGTGACATTTCTCAAAATTATCCCTCAGTAAAGATAGTCACCTCGTATTTGGACCCTAACCAAGTATCTCATGTTACTTTTTCAATGATTTTAGTTTGAACCACAAAATGCTGTTTCGGGGAGACATATGGCCTGAAAGAACCTCAATCAATGCTGGCTCAGAATGTTTATAGAGGTCACCCAAAGTTACAGGCAAAAAAGAGACAAAGAAATTGAATACACATTTATGATTTTTCCCCCCTTGGGAATGAGCTCATAGTTGCAAGTGTTGGATGTCATTATAAACAAGAACTTTAATGTATGTTGAAAAGTAATACAGTAAATATTTGACTCACATTATGGAGCACATGAATTTACACTTATAGAACAAAAGAAAATGATGGTAGTCTTAATGTTACATAAATCTGTATTTGTGGCTTGAGATAAAATTATCAGTAATAGCATCATATATGGATTCCCAAAGGTACTGCATCACATACAACTTTGATGAAAGTTAAAAAGATGTGCTATGGAAGGCAGAGTGTGGGTGACTCACAGTAAGAATGCATGGATGACAACTCACTGATACATAGGATGTAAGTGCAGAGTCTACATTAATTTCTTTAATGTAAAGGATGGTATGAAAAGTCAGTAGCTCTACATTGATACTCAAGATACAGAGGTATAATTTGGCTTTATACACATATAATCAAATGATTAAAAAGACAATTATACAAATATATCAATATAATGGTCGATAATCCATAATATATAATCAGAATATAATTTATAACAAATGATCTGTCATATGATTATATATAATATACATATATAATGATCACTACAGAAATTTTATACATAAATGCTATATTTAATTTATATGCTTGTGCATATGTGAGTGTAAAGTTAAATGTATATGATGCTTATACATTCCAGTTGACCCAAATAGTTTTTGGATCTTTTGTGATTTTTTTGGAAAATCATTGAGTAATTTTTATAATCACATTCACCTGATGTTTACAAAAATATGCAACTTATCAGGCTCCTTCCTCTTCCTCCCCACCCTCAGCAGAGTTAGTTAGATTAATCTTAACCACTCAGAGAGACGACATGTTGACCGAAATGAAGTTTGCATCAGGTCCCAGTGTTGCGCTTCTGGGTGTGGGTACAGAGGTAAAAGATAAGAAGGAAAGAAGCCTGAAATACTTGTTCACATAGAACAAAGGTCCAGTGTGCTCTTTCTTTTCTTTTTTTTCCTTAAACATCTTTATTAGGAGTATAATTTCTTTACAGTGGTGTGTTAGTTTCTGTTTTATAACAAAGTGAATCAGCTATACATATACATATATCCCCATATCTCCTCCCTCTTGCGTCTCCCTCCCACCCTCCCTATCCCACCCCTCTAGGTGGTCACAAAGCACCGGGTAGGACAGGAATAAAGATGCAATGTGCTCTTTCTACCTCTCTCTACCTCTCTCTCTTTATCTTTCCTTTCTCTTCACTCCATCTGAACCTTGAAACACTAAACTCAGGATATAAAAGTATTGCAAATTATATTTATCACATTTATTTATGTCTACATGAACAAGGATCCTTTTCTGAACAGCAGTAATTTTGCCAAAATAACATTAGTTTCAGATTAAGTTTGTCATATAGTTTATTGAATCACATCACTAAAATGTCTCCTTGTACCTTCCTTTATTTTAGTGATTCAGGTCCCAGGCTGATAGACCCAAAAATGAAATAAAAAAATTTAAAACAGAAAAGAGAACATAGCCTCTGACAGTCCCAGAAATTTAGATCTATAAAAGTGAATATATAAAAAATTATAAACATACTGTTATTTCAATTTCAGTTAAGGAGAACGTTATCATTTTTCCATTTTCTATCTAACAATGTACTTCTTGTGTTGTCCTCACTTATGCCTGTAACAAACAAAACATTGTATAACATCTGTTCTGTAGGTGTATTCCAGAGGAGATAAATGGTGGTAAAGTGTGTTAGGTAATCATCTTTGCAAGGTGAAGGGATGTGGAGAGTTTAAATTAAGCCCATCCTGGTATGACGTCAGCTAGAACTCTAGAATCAGTACACCTTAGTTCAAGTGCCAGATTGCTAATTACCAAACTTATGAGGAAAAATAAATTCCCTTACCCTTTAAGTTTCCATTTCCTCTCTGCAAATTGCGGGAGATAAAGTACTGACCTCACAGGGTTGACATAGTAATGTTATTTTTACAATAATATCTCATATTGATAGAACATTATGAGTCAGGCACTGTGCTGATGGCCTTAGGTAGATTCCAAAGAACTGGACATAAAGTACTTACTTACAATAGTGTCTGACATATTAGCAGACGTTCAAAAACAACCATTAACATTTGTTTTATTTCCTTTAACGTTGCATAAATCTGTATCTGAGCTGGAAGGATAACCGCTTTCCAGTGATGAGTTGTTCCATGGTAGACTTTACTTTCCTAACCACTTCCTAAAGAGTCTGGCAGAGTCTATTAGTGCAGTGGTCCCCAACCTTTTTTGCACCAGGGACTGGTTTTGTGGAAGACAATTTTTCTATGACCCGGGGTGGGGGGAGGACGGTTCGGGCGGTAATGCGGGTGATGGGGAACGATGTGGAGCGGCAGATGAAGCTTCAATCACTCGCCCAGCCGCTCACCTCCTGCCGTGCGGTCCAGTTCCTAACGGGCCGTGGACTGGAAGTGGTCTGCGGCCCGGGCGTTGGACACCCCCTGTACCAGTGGACGAAGATGAAACATAGCTAGAAGTCTTTCATCTGGGGAGGTTGCTGGTTATGAGGCTCTGTCTGGAGTGATTGGATGCTTTGAAGAATGAGGATAAATCCTTAATTCTGAAAGGTTGTAGCCACCTCCAAAAGTACATAACATAATCTGAACACTTAGAGGGAGGAAGGGTGGGTCACACAACTGTTCACAGCCTATTTTAGACTCCTTAGCCAAAAGACAAATGAGGACATAATGGTCTCTGGATCCAGCGATAGTAAAACCCCCAGAGAATTAAAAGATCAGGTTGTTCCTAACCCATCTTCCTTACTACTTGGTTAACTTTATAAAATCCAGTTATACACTAATTTTGCTTAATAAATTTATGTCACTGTCATGTTCAGAAGGCAAATCAGAGGATGGTATGAGACAGGGTCAGAACTTGTAGCACTTAGGAAGCAAGAGAAAGGAATTTTATTTATTTATTTTCCAAGACTGATGACAAGCCAGCTAAAAGTTTTAAGCTTGGGAGGGTCGTGATACATTCCATGTAGTTTTCAAAGTGCACTTGGCTGCTAGACTGAGAGCACAGAGAAGGGGTAAGTGCTGAACAGAAGCCAGATAACAGGCTATGTTAACAGTTCAGGCAAGATATGGAAATGCCTTGGATGAGGTAGTAATAATAAAAATGGAAATGATGTGATGGGATATATGTTAGTGAGATAGCTGACACTTCTTTGCATCCCAACATTCCTGGCCTGGTGGTGTAGAACATGAAAAAATAAATAAAAGGCCAGGAGCAACAACAAAGTTCCTGATTTTTAGCTTGAGCAACTTGTCCTACTTATGGAGATGTGGAAGCCCAAGGAAGGAAACAATTTTGGAAATGTGAGAAATGAGTTGTTGTCACTGTTAAGATTGAGATACCTGTTAGATATTTGCATGAACCTAGAAGTGGGTGATTGGATGTGATTCTAGAGTTTGGGTTTAGAAATATTACTCAGAGATGTATTTGAGAATATTGAGTTGGAAACAGAATCTAGTTAACAGGAAAGTTGGGGTCAGATATAATTGGCATTTAAAGTCACGGGAATGAATGGAAACACCTAACATCAGAAAATATTTAATGGATGGCAGAGAACTCATAATAGAACCTTAGGGAATGCCATCATTTACAGGTGAAGGTGTAAGAGGTATCAGCAAAGAAGAATGAGAGAAAAGTGTGTGAGAGGTAGAATGAAAGGCAAGAGAATGCAGTGTTCTGGATGCCAAGAGAGGAAAGGAAAGTGCAGCGATGTTTTGAGTATGTTGCTGAGATATTACTGAAGAAATGCTCAAAGGCCAGTGAATGTGGACATGTCTGGAAACCTTGGTAAGAGCAGTGTCAGTAAAGTGATGGGACCCAAGTCTGTATTCAGTGGTAGAGAAACTGGAGGAATAACTATAGACAGCAATCTTAGGATGTTTTGTTGAGGAAAGGCATACAGAGTTGGATTGGGAATCATAAAAGAATGAGGTGGAGGTGTTCTTTATTTTATTTCAATTTTTAAGGATGGGGGACAGTGGGTCTTGCTTGTGGGATGATGAAAAGAATCTGATGGAGAGGAGGGAATGAGAGATGCAGAAGAGAAAATGCATCAGTGCAAAGAAAATTCTATGAGAAGGCAATATAGGATAGGATCTCTAGAATAAGGGAAGTAATGGGTCTCTGGTACAAGTAATAAAACCAAGTATAAAAAATATAACTTCAGAAGCAGATAGGCTGGCAATTTTGGTGATCAGGTGATGAGCCTATTTTAACAGGTGCTTTAAATAAACAGTCTTTCCTACTTAAATGACTCTACAGAGAAAAGTAGGATTTTCCTGTGCATGACCCCAGGAGACATTTCTAGGTGTTCCTACAAATCTGAGTTCTGAGCCTCCTTCCAACAGGTTTGGTGTCCTGTTCAAGTTCATTTCTCCAGCAAGGAAGCTTCAGATGCAGGGAAACGGGTATTGCTAGCACTCTCCTAAATAGAAGCGTGATATCAGTGTTGGCTCCCCACTTAACAACTGTTCTCTCGGACAGCAACAGGGTGATGCAGCTCTTCTCCTGAAGCCTCCAGTCTCAGTGCCTTTAGGACTCTCTACAGGATGCCAGAACGTGGGAACAGTACACCTACTTAAACCTTGCTCTCGGGTTCCTGAGCCACGTGCTGCTTGCTGAAAGTCAGCAGGCAGACTGGTAGGGATACTGCTGTCTTGGTCCATGGCTAGGGGCTTAGGCTGGGTCATCCCAAGGGCTGGAGACATCCCCTAGGGGTGAGAGTAACTTATAAGAATGGACAATAATCAAGGGGCCACATGGCCATATGTGGGCCACACTGCCCTTAAGTTAATGGGAGGAAACATCCCCCGGAGGTGATGGCGAGTCACTGTGAGTTCCGGATGGCTCAGAGGGTGAGTCACCTATTCTCAGGTGTTCACAGGATCCATAAGGCAGTAAAGCCTGTGATAAATCAGGTTCCATGAAAGGAGGTAATGGGGCGTTTGCATTATTCACCACACTCCAGAGTGGGTGGATCACTCAGAAATCCTGAAGTTCAAGGGACACCTGGAGTGAGAAGGCTGCCAACCGTTCTACCACGTGACTTCTCAGCACAAATGAGGAAGCCCTTCTTGAGACAGGCCGGGACCTGGGACCTGGGACCCTTTGCTGCCATGCTTGTACCTGGACAATCGTTTCCTCGAGCTACAGAATACAAAGAAACTATAAGGGACTAAAAATAACTGCACACCTGCACAGTTGAGGCAAATTCTGGACAAGATACAAAAAAGACCAAAAAAGAAAAACTCCAACTGCCACTTCTGAAGAACTGGGAGAAAAAGCAGGGTACTGCACATGCCTGCTGCACAAAATACCACCAAAGGGGTGGGCAAATCACCTAAGCCACCCTTCCAGCCTGACCCCCTGGACCCACCCCTACCCTCACCCCATATAAGGAATCAGCTCACCCCCGCTCGGGGATAAACAAAGGAACCTGTTACTTGTTCTCACTCCCCACTGCTGCAGCAGGGGACCCAATAAAGCCTTGCCTGAATTTTTTGTCTGGCTGCTAGTCAATTTCTATTGACTAAGGAGGCCAAGAACCCTGGCTGGTATCATTCTAAGCCTTAAGAAGGAGGATGGAAAGGTAAAAACAGTGTATCTGTAACTCCTTGGGAAGAGCTGTGAGCTGCCTCCCACGGGAAAACCCGAGTGGAAGGGAATCTCTGAATCAAGTGGACACAATCATGAGGTTGAGTAAAATCTGGGAGATGGAGAGAGGAATTCATTTAAAACCCTGATTGCCAACGTAATTATCTGAATTCAGTAATCAGGTGCAGACGGCCATACCTACTTTATTCCTGAATCCGTTGCTGGTGGCTTCAGATTCATTCCAGCCTTTTGAGAAGCTCCCTGACAACTGGATGAGACCCTAAATGCCACATAGAACCCCTTTACTGAAGCTACTCAGAAACATGTGTCACAGAGTCACGGTTCTATGTAAACTGCAAGTGATGTAAACAGTGTCAGGAATGGAGCACCCTGAACCCAGGTCTCTGAGTCTTTGCTGCAAGAATACAAGAGACAGAAACAAAGGGGGAGGAGAGAGGAGAAGGAGAAGGAAGGCGAGTGGGAGGCTTCATGAAACAGAAGCTGGCCGTGCCTGCTGACCAGACCTGTGGTGTGCCAGAATCTTTCCATGAGATGAAGGGTCCCACTGCTGCATCAGTCAACATTCCGCCCCTGAGTTCCTGCACAAAATGATGGTTGCTGACATTCCCCCTGAAGATTTTATGCAACAGATGGACTAAAACACATCACCTCTATTCTCAATGTATATAACATTGTATATATCAAATGCATGCTCATTGTATATTACTGTAACTTGTAACCCATCCATGCTTTCATGTATGTATTTATTTAGTTAGTTTGATAGAATTTATTTTTAAATTTTTTATTGAAGTATAGTTGATTTACCATGTTTCAGGTTTACAGCAAAGTTATACATATGTGTATATGTCTTCTTTCTGAGATTCTTTTCCATTACAGGTTATTAACAAGATACTGAGTATATTTCCCTGTGCTATGCAGTAGATCCTTGTTGTTTTTCTATTTTATATATAGTAGTGTGTATATGTTCATCCCAAATTGCAAATGTATCCCTCCCCCCAACCTTTTCCCTTTGGTAACCATATATTTAATCCTTACTAATTGTTTAGATAACACATCACAAGTTTAGTTCTCTACAAACATACATGACTAAAAGCATCATACTGTTTTGAAAGAGACCTAGGCCAGCAGTTGGAAACCTACAAATCTACTTCCAAAAATCCATCACCCAACTGTTCAGGACAAGGCAGCCACTGAGCCTTGGGCTCCTTTACAATAGTTGCCAGTGTCAGGGCTCTGCCTCTACTGGATGGGACACAAAGGTGACTGATGCACCAAAGTCATCAGCATTGGAATTCCTCAACAGTGAGGTGTGCTTGTAGCTCTTGTGCTGCTTTAATTCATCTTGATCTCATGTGGTCATGTTTTCCTAACAATGTGCCATCAGCTTATATTGTTTTACATCAATGAAGAGCTCAGAATTCCTGTCTTTGGAAATAAGTTGCAACATGTTGTTATTTTTCTTCATGAAAGTCAGTGAACGATTGTTTCCACTTTTAGTCCCAATAGTGAAGGCAGATTCCATTTTAGAGTAAAGGAAGACAAAAACTGCTCAGAGAGAGATAGAGATTGAGAGAGACTGTCAATGGAATGTACATTGAATATGCATGGAATATACTTTTATTTCACTGACTTTGGGTAGCTAAGTGGACAATGTTGGTTCTTCATTTAGGAGTACACTTACATTTGTACTTTAATACTAAAGTACAGTAATCATAATGAATATGTGATAATAAATTAGCAGCATGTTTTTAAAGCCTATTTAATTTTAATTATAGGATAATACATGTCTGATATATTTTATTGACATATTAAAAAAAGATTTGACTTTTTTCTATATAGTACCAATACTGGTGATGCCTGTAATAAAAATGTGTTGAAATCAAATATATAAGCCAGTATAAAGGTTATGTTTTATTGGAAATGATATTTAGCACATAGACTAAAATTTTCTAGGGCTATTTAACAGAATTTGGTATTGTTTCAATCATTTCTCTGAGCATCATTTTCTACATGAGTAGGATGAAATACTTGTACCTGATTCCCACAATCTTTTTTCTCCTATAGTGCACTATAATTATGTAGACATGTACCTCATCTCTCTCCTCAATCTCTCTTTTACTCTACATATATTAAGCCATATTTTAGTCATATTAATATAAATTATTTCAAAAGTGAAAGAAGTTAATCCAAATGTTTTTCAAAATCCTACTAATTAGAAAATAAGAAGAACATACAGAGACAAATATCTTTACTTTAAGGAGAAGATGTTGAATCAAAAGAAAAAAAAATATGTGATAGAATAGCATACCCTTGTAAAGATGGAAAGTGGTTCCTTTATACACAAATGATCATCTCATTTATTACCCATAATACTGGTCTTGATTTTGGAACTCAAAGCAAACAAATCACAGTACACTTCAAAAGTTATTGACATTTAAGCAATAGATATTCAGTTGGACACATAGTGAGCAAATATCTTAAAAGCGATGTCATGGACCATCCTACATTGTTGGTAGGAATGTAAATTGGCGCAACCACTATGGAGAACAGTATGGAAGTTCCTTAAAAAACTAAAAATAGAGCTACCATATGATCCAGCTATTCCACTCCTGGGCATATATCCAGAAAAGATGAAAATTCTAATTTGAAAAGCTCCATGCACCCCAATGTTCACAGCCACACTATTTACAGTAGCCAAGACACAGAAGCAACATAAATGTCCATCGACAGCTGAATAGATAAAGAAGATGTGATATATATATACAATGGAATACTACTCAGCCATAAAAAGGAATGAAATAATGCCATTTGCAGCAACATGGATGACATGGATGGACCTAGAGATTATCAATCTAAGTGAAGTAAGTCAGATATGATATCACTTATATGTGGACTTTAAAAAAATGATATGAATTAATGTATTTATAAAACAGAAATAGACTCTTAGACATAGAAAATGAATTTATGGTTACTAAAGGGGAAAAGGGGAAAGGATAAATTAGGAGTTTAGGATTAATAGATACCCACTACTATATATAGAATATTGGGTTGGCCAAAACATTAGTTTGGGTTTTTCTGTAAGGTGTTACAGAAGATAAACAACAAGGACCTACTGTATAGCACAGGGAACTATATTCAATATCTTGTAACAACTTATAATTGGAAAAATGTGAAAAAGAATATATATATAACTGAATCACTTTGCTGTACACCTGAAGCTAACCCAACACTGTAAATCAACTATAATTAAATATAAAAAATTAATTAATTTTTTTAAAAAAGTGATTTCTTCTACTTTTGAAATTGCCTATTGATTTTTTCATTTACATTAGCTACCTAAACTACAGTCTTAGGCTTCTAAAAGGATAGTCAGTCCTAGGAGAGAACAAAATGAAGAAGTGTACTATCTTCATCTATTTTCTGATAACTTAAAAAAAATCAAAATTCTTAATTATGACCAAAATAAACCATGCACAAATGCTGAAAAGTCTATGCTGAGATGGGTTTTCTTGTACACAACTTAAGTAAGGATAAATAAGTTCAACTTTTTTGAAAAGTATATTGACAAGGTTCATGAATATCCTGAAATATTTCTACAAATGCAATTCATTCTTTAAATTCTGCAGTCTGAGTCAGAGAAAATATAAATAAGAAGCCGGAGGCTACAGGTGGTAAAGAGCAAGTTGCATTCACTCAGATTTCTGAATATTATTGCTCACAGAGGGGACAGATAATTGTTCCCTTATATTGATATAATATTTACTACATCACTGGGGAAATGACAGTTATAACATTTAATTTTAATAAATAAAATATAAAGATTTTCTCCAAAACTCTTTTTAGGAGACAAATTCTGAACTTGAGTGTATGGACTTTATTACAATTATTTATTTCCATTTGTGGACTTTGCTGAATAAGAAATTCAGTGGTTTCTATGCCCTATGATAAAAGCCATATTTCATAAACTTTCTGAACATGAAAACATTTAATAAATATCAAGCTTTCATGATTTGATATTCTTAGTGAAAAAATTTAAACATTTTGAAGTATTAATCATGCAATAGAAAGAAGAAATCTTGGCAATTAATTTTCTTCAAGTTACATAGCTTGTATTCATTACTGGTCTACAGGAATTAGACATAACATATTTAGGGCTTCAGTGCACATTAAGGATGTTGACTCATTTTAAGAAGTTGACAAGCTTGCTCTAAAAATTCAAATGTAGAGATTCTATTTGTTTTATGTTATATATTATATGAATATGGCCATGTAAGTGTCATGCATATTTATTCTTAACATCAAAAGGAGTATCTTGATTTAGGTTAGATTCTCGGTTGGGTAGAATCTTCTTTTCTAGATACAGAAAGGTTTTGGGGAGTAAAGTGATTTTAAATAGGTTTTTGAATGCTGAAAATATTAAAGATCAATGTTTTCAAATATAGTGTCTTAAGAAAAATGAAATGAGAAAATACCAATGATATTAACTGGGCTAATTAGAAATCAGTGAATTTGAGCAATTGAATCAGAGGTTTAGGAGGAGACACAAGAGCCTGGGGGTGATTCCCAGTAAAATGAATAAATACACCATGTGAGCATAATGCTGGGAGACTTTCTGGCATTTTAATCAGCAGAACACAGACAATTGAAATGGACAGTTAGAAGGGCTCGTGAAGGAGGTACAAGAATAGGAGAAGTGATACTATATTAACTAACGTTAAAAAGTTTAACCAGCACTTCGCATGCTCAGAACCTCTTGACACATGATGCTTAATCAGTGATTCAAGAATTAGAGGATAATGTGGTCAAATATGTTTGGGGAATAGAGGAATAAACCAAACTAAAGTAACCCTCCGCTGTCTCCTGAGTGTGCCCTTTTCTCCATCTCTTCGGCCACTAACTTGGTGTAGACTTTCATCCTCTTTGACCTGACCTAAGATTGTGGCCTCCTAACTGGAATTCTCACTGCCAGATTTTCCCTCTTTAAGACACTACTCCCCTTCAGAGTGGTCTTTGCTATTTTATCATTTCTAAAACATGGACAAATCCATTATGTCCCATAGAATAACAAACAAATGTTCTCTTGGCCTAACGCTATTATCTAAATAAAATGTCAAATCACCAAGTATGGTCATGGGAACAGCTAGTCAATAGGACCCCACTTGAGACTTTAAGAAACTACTCTGAGGGACCAGACACATAGAGACGGTGTTCTTATGTGCTTAGAATAAGTGGAAACAATGCCAAGTATGTTTGTGGGAAGGAGAGAAACAGCCATCTTTCTTCTTTGATTAAAAACTCAGAGGTCATTCTTTAACACTTTGGAGGACATCAATAATAAAACCAGCTAAAATTTATTGAGCATTACATACTGCCAGACACTAGGTGAACTCCTTTCTCTGGGCTATTTCAATTAATTCTGACAATAATCTTATGAGGTAGATGCCACTATGTACCCCATTTAACAATCAAGAGAACTGAGACACAGGATCCTAAGCATCTTTCCTCTTAGGCAATCAAGCAAATGTTGCAGTCGGGATGTGAGGGGAAAAGATCTAACTCCAGAATCTGAATCACCACCTCCCAACCCATCTGCACACAGTGATTCAACCTAGTGTGTACCCCTTTCTTCCTACCTTCTTTCCCTCCTTCCTTCTCACAACCCACAACCAACCTTGACATCTCCCAGTGGGGAGCCTGAGTGCAGGACAAAGGAGGTACTTGACTGGCTGAGCTTGGACGGTCCCCAATAGGTGACACACTGGGTTTTGGATCAAAGCTGAATCAACACCTTAGCATGTTCTAGCTGAATCAACACCTTAGCATATTCTAATTCTGGGGAATTACAGAAAAGCATCCTGGGAACAAAACAAAGCTACTCTTGGACCTTTGAGGCCATCAACCCACCCAAGAATCTCTCACCTGCTAGCTTATTAAGCCTACTGATTAGCAAATATTTAAACCAATGCTTTCACACCCCAGCTTACTTATAGACAGACTATGCTTATTTATACTTGGGTAATTTTGCAAACTTTTTCTCAAAAATGAACAAAGTGAGATTTTATGTCAATAAAAATAACACAGTCTGGTTGACCAAGAATAAAATTTGAACTAAGAAAGAAAAATCAGAATTTGGAAAATTTGTCTTCACTATCATGAATTTGACAACTTCCTCATACTTGAAGACTCTTCTGCTCAGTGGTGATACTCACAAATGTGAATTTTTTTGAATTGTGTAATGAAATGTGTCAACATTTGGAAGATGTAAATAATTGAGTGAACTAATACTTTCCAAATGGCCCCTGCATAATTACAAAAACATGCATGGTTAAAAGATTCATCCAAAGTGCCAGATAGATCAATGGATTTTAATGCATCGTTGTATGAAGTATCTATTAATATGGTTTTAGTTGCAACTAACATTTAAAAAACCACCATTCATCACATTTTGATGTAGTATCAAAGAAAAATTTCCCCAACTATTTGAAATGACCTCTAAAATACTACACATCTGTTTGAAGCTGGATTTTCGTCATATAACTCAATCAAAACACATTGCTACAGATAGAATGTGAAACAAATGTGAGAATCCAGCTAACTTTAATTAAGCTTGACATTAAAGAGACTTGCAAATATTGAATGGAATTCCATCCTTCTCATTATTTTTTTAGTTCTTTTTGTGAAAATATTATATTGCTAATAACATCATATGGGTTTATTGTTATTTTATGTTAATTATAAAAAATTAAATGTTCTCAGTTTTAATTCTAATAAGGTCACGATTTTAAGGGTCTGTTCTCAATGATTTATTTATATAGTGTCAGAGAGTTCTGAGACCAAAAGTGAGAGAACAACTCTTGTGAAGTTCATAACAGAGGGAATTTAGTTGTCTCTACATTCATCAGAGCAGGCCTTCCTTCTGGCGCTAATGGAGACTTTGTGACCTGGGCAAACAGCCTTGGGATGGACGGGCAGGATTTCTAAGAGAGAGAAAAGATTCTCTTAGCATCCCATACTGATCAAATTAATCCAACAGACAAATGGTTTATCATCTGATAACTCCCACATTCAAAGTCCATCTCTTTGGTAATTTTTCTAGAGTTTTTCATTTCACAACTTATGAAACCTCTTTCTTTTTTAACAGTTTTTCCTCTTTATGAAATGCAACTGCATTATTGCACAAACTTTCAGTCAACTTGCACCTACTGATTTTGTGATGCTTTTTTCCTCATCACTGACAACTGAGCTGAGATGTCCCTGTAGATTCTTTCTTTTCCTGGTATGTGACATTTTACCTACATTTGTTAAATGGAAATATCTAACATGTCTCAGTGATTCTGTACTACCTCCCATCTGTTGGGAGCTTTTCTTCTTTATCATATTTATTCTATTATTTCTTGGCGGGTTTTTAAAAACCATGTGAAAAACAGGTTTTGACAATTTAAAATTGATTTTTTCCAGCCATGTAGAGGGACTTTAGAAACTGTCTAGGCCAAGCTCTTTTATTTTCCAGATGCAAAGACTAGAGTCTAGGAGATCACATGACTAATCAGTGACAAAGTTGTGTTTCTGGCCAGTTGTCCTGCATGACCCCAGCTCCCCATGCAAAGGGCTTTTCATCACACCCCTTCTCTGGGGATGCTCCTGTGTCACTTATGCTCTGGCTTCACTTTAGTTCAAGGCCATGTCCTTCCTCAAATAGTGGAATGGACTTGATGGTAATAGCATGACCTGCCATGGAAGTAGTGCAGCAGCTCCATTATCACATAGACACAATAATCTTGCTATGTGCTATAGTTTATTCATTCACAGTTCGCCCTAGAACATCAAATCCTAAGTGGATGAGGCCACCCAATCAGATGTCTAACTGTGACAATATATTTTGCCCCAAAGATCTGTTTGCCACTGAAGAGAGATTCAGAATGTCAGTATCTTCATTTTTAGCACAGTATAAGCTAGTCTTAGCAGTAAGTAAAGGAGAAAGGGAGCATCACAGAGAAGCAGTTATCAGAAGGGCAGGGGATTCAAGAACAGCACCTCTGTACTCAAACAGGAAAAAAAATTGGGGAGCAGATGATTAACTAGAAGGTTAATATTAAAGAAAAATATAACCTCAAACAGCAACAACAACAACAAAAAAACAGTGACAAAACTGTTGCTGGTGTGGGAAAAGTACTCCAACAACAGTCATTCAAGTAGGAATTGGACGGACAGCAGAGAAAGAGGATACAAAGAGATAGTAGGGGAAAAATGAAGCAGGCCCCTATGGTCCTGCCAAATAATATGTTTAATCAGAGAACTGAGAAAATGTAGAAGCAAAAGAAAGAAGTCAAACAGGATAAATTAATAATAGCTTCATCATTAAGCAAAGTCAAGGACCTTACCTTCCTCCTTAAGGGCTATAGAAAATATTCTGAGCCATCTCCTGTGAGCTGTCTACAGACACTGAAACCCACACCAGGTGGAAGAAGTTATCTACACGATGACCAGACTCTAACCATGACATTAGCTGCAATAAATCTGAGAACTGGGACCAGAGAAACAGGAACAAACCAACCCTGGAACTGAAGACTATCTGTACTGAAAACAATCAAGATGATTCTGATCAGACCACTGATGACTAATTCCAAGAAGACTGTCAGAGCTGACTGTGCTGTTCCCACATATAACCCCCTCCCTACCCCCGTGAAAATCCCTTTTAAAAGTTCTTGCCCACTGACCAACTGGCAGTGGAGTGGGTCTTTGGACATGAGTCTGCCCTCCCCCAGAATCTCCCACACTCCCACCCCACCCCCATTGCCAGCCTCCTCCAGAATAAAGCAAACTTTCCTTTCCACCAACCTTGCCTCTCGAGTATTGGCTTTAGAGCAGCGAGCAGCCAGACCCCACTTTCGGTAACAGGAGTATAGTGAGAAAAAGAATGAAGGGAGAAGCAAAGGCCACCACAAGGGAAGCAGGAATAAGTGCAGAGGATAGAACTGACTGCTGGTTTTTGCAGGTCTCTGGGAATAGCTGGATAGAAGAAGCTACCTTAGCTTGACAAGCAGAATTAGCAAAAACACCGGATCATCAAGACTTGTTACCAGTGGTGAGCTGTTTGCTATCTATATCCTGGTCTTTGTAGAGTGATTATGCGGATAAAGCATATTAAAGAGACTTGGGGCAAGCACATTCATCACCCTCTCCTACGTGTAGAAAAAAGGGAAAATGCATAATATTGCTCATTATCTATCCACTGCCCCTCCCAGTGTTCCCTGTGAAGCAGAAGCTTTGCAGGACACAGTGTTAAATTTCCCAGGCTGTTCCCAGAGTAAGCAAAGGAGCATGACTTAATGAAAGATGGGTCTGTACCAGCCCAGAGGGGTTCGTGGGGATGCAGACAGGTGCAAGACCATGGGAGGGTGAATCTTGATCTTAGTTCCTGTGGGGTAAGAGATATTTTGCTAAGAGCAAGTTTTTACGTGGCACTTAGCAGAAGACTTCCCAGAGAAGAACACCACTGACCCAAATGTTCTCTCTCCAGCTTCTGCCAACTAATCAATGCACCTTAGCTCCAGGCTTGGGAGGAAAGATTCATGATCCCAGGTTCATGATTCCCAGGTTAAGGAGAGTGGGAAGAGGCAGGTAGAAAGAAACCTATAGAGAGAGTCATTATGGAGGAGAACTATGAACTCCTGCAAAAATGACTGGACTTCTGGACTGGACAGTCCCATTTTTTATACCTGATTTTGTCATTGTGACCTTAAAGGGTCTTCATATCCTCAATTATAAAATGGTAACTGTGTTAGTTTCTTGTGGCTTCTGTAAGAGAGTACCATAAAATAGATGATTTAAAACAACAAACATTAAGTTGATATACACTGTAAATCAACTATACTCCAATAAAAATGTAGAAGAAAAATTTTTTAATTTAAAAAACTAAAAAAAAAAAAAAAACAAAAAGCAAAAATTAAAAAAAAAAAACAGAAATAAAACAAAACAAAAACACAAGCCAACGAACATTTATTGTCTCACAGTTCTGGATGCTAGAAGTCTGAGGTCAAGATGTTGTCAGGGTTAGTTCCTTCTGAGGACATATCTGTTCCATGCCTCTCCCCCATGGTTCCACGTTTCTGGTGATTTTCTGGCAATCTCATGTATCCCTTGGCTTGCAAATCCGTTACCCACATCTCTGCCTTCATCTTTATGTAGTGTTCTCCCTGTGTGTGTTTCTGTGTCCAGATGTCCCCTTTTGATAAAGACAACAATCATATTGGATGAGGGACCCAACCTCCTCCAGTGTGAACTCATGTTAACTAGTTACATCTGCAGTGACCTTATTTCCAAATAAGGTCACGTTTTGAAGGGCCATGGTTAGGACTTCAACACCTGAATTTGGTGGAGAATGATCCAACCCACAGCAGTCATATCTCTCAGAATTTTGTGAGAATAAAATCAGGTGACACACACAAAGTACTTGGCATGGCCTTGGCAACACTATTAAAGGTCACTCAATGTGGGCTACTGCATGAACATTTATCTGTAAAATGGACTCACAGAAATTGACTTCTTAGTGTTTTCATTAAGATTTAATGTATAGATGTGTTATAAAACACTTATTAGTGTCTGGTGTATATTAGTGTTCTAGAAATGGTAGGTGTGATAGTGTAAAATGAGAAGCAAAAATAAAACAGATCTTTCTTTTTTTTATATAGTATAGGCACATCAGCCAGTGACAAGTGGGGAAAAGGAGAAGGAATAGGTTCTAAGAGGCAAGAAATAGTTGATGAAGATCCCGACCTACAGCATCCCTGTGGGACAGAGTTAGTCCAGCACCACACAGGAAGCAGAGAGAATCCTTGTGTCCAGGTCTAAGCAGAAATCAGATCCAAAAGTATAAAATGGGGGCTTCCCTGGTGTCACAGTGGTTGAGAGTCCACTTGCCGATGCAGGGACACGGGTTCGTGCCCCGGTCCAGGAAGATCCCACATGCCGCAGAGTGGCTGGGCCCCTGAGCCATGGCTGCTAAGCCTGTGCGTCCAGATCCTGTGCTCCACAACGGGAGAGGACACAACAGTGAGAGGCCCACGTACCACACACACACACAAAAAAGTATAAAATGAGATGGTTAAAATACTTAATACATGTACTATTATTAGAAGCATGCATGCGTTGCCTCTAATCTATTCACCTACAAACTTCTTTTTGCTAACATGGCACTAAGTTTTATAGTAAAATTAATTCTGGGCTTAAGTGGCATGATAGAAATTGTCCCCACTTTTTCTTCCAGTGTCCTGAGTATGTTTTTCATTAATGAAGCAAGAACTTGAACTACCTATGTAAATTATGACTCAGGCCAAGGCCAGCTTAATTCTAAGCAGGCTAAGCCATGTGCACTGGCTTTTGGAGGCATATTTTAATTAAAGTACCAATTTATATTTTAGATGGATGGACTGAAAGTACCACGCATCTCAAAGAGTCTGTCCACTTTTATCAGAATTCTGTTCCCTGACTTGTGTTGTATGCCGTAATACTTTTCTTGATGTAAAAACGTCTGCTTCTTAAGTTCATTTGTGTGTTTTCTTTGACGGTGATTTTGGTCAATGTATTCCATATTCTTATTACACAATTTTGGAAAATGTTATGTCTGAATATTTTACATATTTTGAATCGTCAATGTTTTGTACCACGAATTGTCAGTTTTATACTCGTTGAAAAAGAACTCACTTTTTTCTTCCTTGAAAGAAATTCCTGTTTCTTATATAATCTGATATGTCCCAAAGTAATGCAAGCAAGGAAAACTTTTTTCCCCTTTAAAGCCTATAACAATCTATTGTTACTAATATTCCTAAGAGTACACTTGGGATTATCTGCTTGAAGTAGTGGTGAGGTGGTCCATGGTCAAGGTTCTAAGTTGATTAAGACCATGTAGATAGATACACAAAATTGAGTCAAAGTCTACACAGAAGGACAGGGCAGCATCAGCCCAGGGACTGGCTCTGTGTCACACAGGTGGAAGTCTCAATCCCACACTTAATTCTACCCTATGCACATAAACATACTATCAAAATGAGTTGGTGCTGGCCAATGCTCTATCACTAACCCAAATGGGAGTAAATTTTTAGAAAGGATTCTCCCATTTAACAAAAAAATTAAATTTAATTTAAAAATATAGCCAAAGAAAATAATTTGGATTCTTGGTATTTCTTTCAACATCTTTGTATTGTTAGTAATGATGTGGCTGTCATTTTAACTTATTTTTCCAAACTAAAGATTAGATAGGAAATTCACACTGCCCCTCTGCCTACCTTAACAATACTTTAAATGAAAGTCACATTTAATCATATTTAACATAAATAAATCTCACCAATTGGCAAATTTCTATACTTAAAATGAGTTGAAATTCCTTAAAAATCCCAGGTAAATTGTTTCGATCTCTTAGAGACACCAGGTGTTTCATTAAGGTTAGTTTTTAGAGATAATTACTGTTTGGATAATTGAGAAAAGTGATGATAACCTATTTAGTATACATATGGGTTTAATCTCTTAAAATTAAAGTCAAAATATGATTACATAGATAGACAAAATCTGTATCTGATAACTTCACCTTATATTTGTAATCCAAGAAGTGTAACATTTAAACACGTGTTGAAATAAAGTGTATAATTAAGACTATTTTCACTAAAATATAGAATCACTCATTTTTTTAAAAAAATATGTTCACTGTCCTACCTTTTCTGGAGATCTGTCTGACTGCTTTAATTTGTTTTAGCCTGTGTGTATATTTCAGGCTGTACTCAAACAGTTTCAGAATATTAACTGTAAATGAGCACTTTTCTTTTTTCCTTAGTCATAGTTAGCCATAGCTTCGGTCAGGTTGGTCAGTTTCTTATGCATAAGCCATTTCTCAGAGACGTTTGTTTTTCTAAGTTATAGAGGCCTATAACGTTCTTCTTCTCAATCACTTCCTCCTAGTCAGTGGTTCTTCACAGGTGGCAGTATTAACCCTCAGGGCCATTCAGCAATGTCTGGAGACATTTTTGGTTGTCACAACTGGGAGTGGAAGGGCATGCTACTGTCATCTAATGGGTACAGGTCAGGGAGGCTGCTAAACATCCTAGAATGCACAGGACTGCCCCCCCCCCAAATAAAGTGTTACATCACCCCAAATGTCAACAAATACTAAGACTGAAAAAATCTATTCCAAGTCATTCTAAAATGAAATTATAAATGATTATAATAAGTTTGCATTGCTTTAATGGTTCCTGGTTCCTACCTTGATGTCTGTTATATTCCTACAGTGATTGATTCGAATTGGCATTTTATAGGGAGTCTCTCAAAAATCCAAAAAAATGAATGCTCTAAAAAGATTGTTTCAAATTCTTTTCCCATTTAGGTTTTCACAGAATATTGAGCAAAGTCCCCTGTGCTATACAGCAGGTCCTTGTTGGTTATCTATTTTAAATATAGCAGTGAGTACATAAATTTGTAAAAGAATAGGTACATGTATATGTATATGTATAATTGACTCAGTTTTCTGTACACCTGAAACTAACACAACATTGTTAATCAACTATACTCCAATATAAAATAAAAATTAAAAAAAATAAATAAATGAAAATAAAAAGTTTGCATACATTTGTCTGTTATTCTAAGGACAACATTAAAATATATCTTTAAGGATTTCCCTTGTGGTGCAATGGTTAACAATCTGCCTGTCAATGCAGGGGACACAGGTTTGAGCCCTGGTCCAGGAAGATCCCACATGCTTGCCACAGAGCAACTAAGCCTGTGCTCTACAAGTATTGAGCCTGTGCTCTAGAGCCCGTGAGCCACAACTACTGAGCCTGTGTGCCACAACTACTGAAGCCCACGTTCCTAGAGACTGTGCTCCTCGACAAGAAAAGCCACCACAATGAGAGGCCTGAGCACTGCAATGAAGAGTAGCCCCTGCTCGCTACAACTAGAGAAAGCCCATATGCAGCAACGAAGACCCAATGCAGCCAAAAATACAGAAATTTAAATATATATATATATCTTCAACAGTTTTCATTCTCATGTTGCACTGTGTTGATGCCAGCTGCTTTTCTGATCATTATTTTCACCACTTTTTTCCACTGGATAATTAATAATATAATCCCAAAACATGTCACAAGAAATGGTAGTAGAAATTCTTATTCATTTCATCGTTGTTTCAACCATTTGGTTTTATTCCAAAATGCAGAATGGTGGAAGTATAGATGTAAGCTTGGATAAAAGTCTTAATACAATGATGATGATGATGATGACAACTTATACGACTGCCACTGAAACTGACATTAATTTTACACCTGGTAAGTATCCAGAATAGTGATGATTAACTTACTTGTATTAACACTTTTACACTTGGGGAGGTTGAAAATGTCAGTGGGAGCCTTCCTGGATGAAGCTTCTCATGGATTTTTTCATTTTAGTCTCACTTCCTCACTAGGCTGGAAGACAGTAATATTCAATAAGTCCTGATTGGGTGAATACATGCTTGATGAATTTAATTTCATTTCAGAGATTTACAGTACACCAAATAATCATTTGTGGACGTGCCACTCACTAGGTAGAATGTAAAGTCCATGCGGTTTCATTCACAACTTATTCTCCTAACACAGTGTCTGGAACATGTCACTTCCTTAAAAATTACTTTTAAATGAACAAATTAATGAATATTCGAACCAATGTTTTTCACCCCTTACCATTTTAACAGTAACAGTATAAATAAGACTAAAAATTAAAGCATTAGACAATGCCGCAATCTGCTTCCATGAGGTTAACTTTAAAAAATTGATTAAGGATGAGTGTTAGGGACTTCCCTGGTGGTCCAGTGATTAAGACCCTGCCCTTCCACTGCAGGGGACACGGGTTCGATCCCTGGTCTGGTAAATAAGGTCCCACATGCTGTATGGTACAGCCAAAAAAAAAAAAAATGAGTAAAATGATGCTGCAAAAGACTACTAAACCATGTCTGGCTTTATTGGATCTTTGTAAAAAATCCAGATAACAAAATAAAACCAAGAAGCATGTGTTATCTGTAGTTATCTTGGTTGAAGAAGAGTGGGGGGAAAAGAAGATGAGTGTGCCTTCATTTTTATGATAGTTTTATGTATCTATCATCTATCTTTCATCTGTCTATTCATCTATGTATCTGTCTTCTATCTATTGCTCTATGTACCTGCCATCTATCACCTATCAATCTCTCTAACACCTCTCCCCAACTACATTGATAAAATAAAATGAGATACTTCACCCCATTCAAAAATGTTTCTTATCAATGCCAGATCTCTTTCTGGTAAAGTGGAGGTGTCACCAAATTTAACAAGCGGTAGGTATTATCATTTATAAGAAAGAGTCAAATGCCATTTCTCTTCGCTCATTAAAGGGACAGATTCCAATTAACAATTTATTATTATTACACACCATCTGTGTGATGGCTTTACATAATTACTTGCATACTGTGTCTTTGAGAGGCCTTATTTCTGATAAACAGAAAATAAAATTAAGCTCTCATATGAGATCCATTACAGAGAAAGCTCGGAATAAATATAGTAGGTTTAATTTTTCCCCTTCACAAACCTGACAAGGCAGCTGCTGGAAGGCTCACTTATGAATCTTTGTTTAGAATGAAATTCCGAATGATGATGTGTGAGTCTTTAATGACAAAATGTGCTATATGGTCAAAGGGAAAGGAAGTGTTTCCCAGGCTTCTGCCTTAGATATATCAAGAATTAAAAGAATATGAGATGATTTAGAATGATAGATAAGCATTCTGTGCCACTGAATTTTAAATCAACACCTGGGTTAGGGATGGCGAGTGGAATATGAAGCCAAGTACATTCAAGGAAACAGTAGCATTGGCTTTTAATATTCATAAAGTTTTTAAATTGAAGCTGTACAATATGTTCTATCACAGGTGGCACTCTGGGAAGTTATGTCAGATGATGGAAAATCAGCAGGAGTCTGACTATCAGCGTGCCAAATGAGGTGGGACACAGGTATGTTACTAATTTCTAAAAGAAAGACTGAAAAATATATATTCAAACTGGATATATAGAATCCTGTTACAAATGGGAAATAGCTAGGAATTCATGGTCTGTAGCAATTAAATATTTTGAAATAAGTAATGTTGCAATGTGTGGAAAAAGTCACACTGATTAACAAAGGAAAAATATCCACATCCATGAACATAAATGAAATGTACAAATCATAAGCGCTCAGTCCTATGAATTTTGGAAATTATTTATATTTATGCAACTAAACTCAAAGGAAGATGTTGAACAGTCTATCAAATCAGATAATTCTCTCCTGCCCTTTACAACCCACTGCACGAAAACTATTTGATTTCTGCTACTATAGTTGTGTGAGTCTGTGGACATAATATAAACGGAATAAATCAGTATATTCTTCTTTGTGTCCAATTTCTCTTACTTAAAATACCCTTTTGGAGATTCATCCGTGATGTTGCATGGATCAGTGGTCTGTTTACTTTAATTGCTGAGTAGTAATTTACTGTAGGTCTACCTCAGGGGTGGTGTTTCTAGTTCAATCTTCTATTGATGGACACGTGGATTACTTCTGGTTTGGGGCTCTTATGAATTAGGTTGCTATGAGTTTTTCTGAACAAGTCATTTGTATGGGCTGATGTTTGCATTTATCTTGTATACGTGATTAGAAGTGAGATTAAAAGGTCAGACATTGCCATATGCTACACTTGATAAGAAAGTGCCAACCTGTTCTTCAAAGTGGTTGAACCATCAGACACTCCCCCCAGCAAAATATGAAAGTTTCAGTTCCTTCCCATTTCTCTAATAGTTAAAGTTTACAGTATTTTTTTTAAATATCAGATATTACAGTGGGTGTAAAATGATACCTCACTGAAATTTTACTTTATATTTCCTGATAATGAACAATGTTCATGACACTTTTATGTGTGCTTTGACTACCATATCACATATCTATTTTGGTGATGTGTATAAGTCTCTTGACCAAATATTTTTAAAATAAATTTTGAGGTAAAATTCATATAACATAAAACTAACCATTCTAAAGTGAAGAATTCAGTGGTTTTTAGTACATTCACAATGTAAAATCACCACGTCTCCCTAATTCCCAAATATTTCTGTCACTCCAAATCAAAATCCCTTACCCATTAAGCAATTATTCCCATTCTTCACTCCCCCAGCCCCTTGCAGACGCCAATCTGTGTTTTGTCTCTATGGATTTATCTATTCTGGTTATTTCATATAAATGAAATTACATCCCATATGATCTTTTGTGTCTGACTTATTTCACTTAACATAATGCTGTGGAGGTTCTTACACATAATAGCATTTGTCACTACTTCATTTATTTTTATGGCTCAATAATATTCAATTTTATGTAGATACAACAGTTTTTTGAATCGGTTCATTCATTTTTGGACATTTGGTTTGTTTTCACCTTTTGGCTTTTGTGAATAGTGCTGCTATGAACTTGTGTTTATAAGTACTTATTTGTGTATGTGTACTTCTTTGTGTACCTGTTTTCAATCCTCTTGGGTATATATCTAGGAGGACTTACTGTGTTATAATGTAATTTTATGTTTACTTTTTTTAAAAAAGTATGTTGTTTCCCTTCAGTTGTTGATTTATAGGAGTTATTTTTTAAAATATTTGGATACAAGCCTTTGTAAAATAAGCTGCAAATATATTTTCATGTCTGCGGCTTAACTACATCTTTGGACAAATAAAAATTTTGAGTTTGAAAAAAGTTCAAATTTTCTTTTTTTTTTATATGGTTAATTAATTCCATCTGTGTGAAAGGTGACTTGAGGAAGAGAGCCCTTTACAACATCCATTGTGCTGTAAGTGGTATGGAACAAGTGTCAGGATGCTAGGTGAAGTGCTTGTTAGTTTCTTCATCCGGAAGTGGCCATAGTGCAGAGGAAGAGACAATGATGTTTTCTTTTGCTCCATAGGCCAGTTGCTTTGTGGTGGTTTTCCTTTCAGAGCAGTTCTTAAGAATGGTTTGGGGCACTATTCTACAAGCTTGGTTTTGGGGCTTGGTCTCCAATATCCCCTCCCCATCTCTGTTAGTTATCTGATTTTTTCCTTATAAATTCTATCCTTGTATAATTCAGATAATCCTTTATCTTTCCTGCAATGACAACATCGATTAATACATCAACTGTGGACATTATCATTTGTTTTGCCAATGTGATGGGTAAAGTCCATTATCCAATATTGGATTAATTTTTATTTTACTGATTATTGAGACAGACCACCTTCATATATTTTTTTATTTTATTTTTTATTTTACTTATTGTTTTGTGAGCAACATTTATTTTTTTTAACTATATCCACTTGTGTAAAGGGTTTCTTCATCGTTTTCAAAAACGGGTTTGTAAATGCATACCTATGTGCCCTCTTCTACCAGTTAATCTGTTAATTCTTTTAAATATCCCCTTCTCCTACTGATTTTACTAGAGCTGCAATTAGTTCAGGAGCAGGGAAAGGGCTGGTTCTGGAGGTGTTTTTACCCTATGCTTATGACTTAGAAAAAACTTACTTGAAATGACCTTCTCTGAGGTAATGCTCCCTCATGACCATAGCTAATCTACGTATTCTCTTATTTTTCACTATGGTAGCAACTTCTCAGGACTAGCTAAATGATTTGTAAAGCCCAATACAAAATGAGAAGGTGCCAGCAGAGCCCTATAGCAAGAGCTGACCCTCTAAGCATGGAGCACCTTACAACTATGCAGGTTGTACAGTGAGGAAGCTGGTCCCACCTCCTCTTCAGGGTGCTTACCAGAACCTGTCATTGTAATTATCGATATAATCCTTACTGTGGTTTGGCTGTTGTGTTTGTTTGTTTTCTAGAATACTGCAAGCGTGAAGGCCAGCACCCTGAGACCTTATTTCTTGCTTCACTCCAGCATCCAGCATAGTATCTGGCTCACTGTATTCAGCTTCATTTACTCAACCAAAATCAATTCTGGTTGAGTAAATGAAGAAGCAAAAGAATGAATAGACAACAGATCTTCATGTTATAATTTGAACATTTCAGTTATAATAAAACCATATTGAGAAAACATAGTTCTTTCTGTCTATGGAGCAAAAGAAGAAAACTCTGCCATGTGCACAACTCTTGCTTAAAGGAAAGTCCTTCGCCCGGTGTGGATGGTCTTAGAGGCTTCATCCAGAATGAAGTCATTGAAAACTCAAGTTCTGTACTTCCTGTGCATTTGGACTAGACCACATCATTATATCCAGTCAGGGTTACCAGTCGGGGGAAAGTTGTCAAGATCTCTTTATCAGATTTTGATTTGACTCAACTGGGTTCACCTCCTGAGGTCCCTCACCTCCTGGCACTTGACCAGTATATACCCTGCAGATGATGTGTACTCACAACTCCATTGGTCCTCAGTTCATTGAGTGGAGTCGATGTGCAATGGGAAATTGGTGGGTATTATCTTCTTTTTTATTTTTGAAGTATAATTGATTTACAATGTTCTGTTAGTTTCAGTTGTACCTCAACATACAGATTCTTTTCCCTTATAGGTTATTTCAGAGTACTGAGTATAGTTCCCTGTGTTGTACAGTAGGAGCTTGTTGGTTATCTATTTTATATATAGTAGTGTATATATGTATTACCTCTTTATACACTACTATAGGCATGGTTTGCTCATCATAGCCACCAAAAATCATGTTTAGTTATTTGTATTGAGACACCGTGTCAAAGTAACATTATTAACACTCATATTAAATCCTTCTCATAATTTTCTTGTATGCAACATAAAAGAACATTTATCTGGAATAACAAATTCTCAGTTATAATTTCTTCTGGATTAGAACATTTCTTAATCATTGAAGATACACTCTATTTACTATTTGTCTAGCTGCTAGTTTTGCTGTCCCTACTCCCAGAAAACAGTCAATCCTGCTTTCTTTATATTTATAAAATGTAATGCTTGTTATGTGGCTAAATGTTTCTTTGTAACTGTTCTTCAAAAATGTCTCTAAGCCTCCAATGCCATTTTCTATCTGGCCTTATCATTTGATCTCATCTTTAACTTCCAAAATCTATCCTCACGTTCTTTCTTTCTTTTTCCCAACTTCTTAAACTTGGTCTTTCTCTAAATCACCTTGAATCAAAGAAATGAAAGTATGAAGTCTTATGGTTTATTCAAACAAACATAAAGAAAAAGGGAGTAGACAAAATTCAGATTGTATACATTACTCTTATTTGAACCTCAAATATTTTATAAATTGTTTTTTCTACTCTAGTGAATTTTATATGACTCTAAAACTACTATTTTGGAGCATGTGATACATTTTAAATGAGTAAAAATGATATTTTAACTGCTTAAAATAACCTTTATTTTAATTAATCCTTTGCAACTAAACAAAATATAAAATTTCACAACATATCTATGTATCATCAGCAAGGATAAGAAGAGATTAAAGTGAGATCACATGATTACAACAAAATCACATTCACATATTGGGGAAAGTAAGCAATGACTTTATGTCTGAATATTAGTATCTTTTTGGTTTCTGTTTGTCCTAAAAGGTAAAGAGCAGCTTTCATGCAACATGGGACTTTTGTTTACACAGCACATCCTAACTCATCTTGTATTCCACTTTTAACTTGTCTTCACAGAAAAATCTTACTATTACATGAAAGGTAATTGCACTGTGTTTCCCTCTGGGGAATAGGTTAGTAACCAAACAAAGACATCTTGAAATTTAGGTTTCCATATTTATAAACTGCATCTTACCTTCTAGTTACTGTTGAGTTCCACTGGTCTAGGCAGAAGATGGGGTCCAATTTCGGTGTTGTTCCTTTACAAGGCTATGAGAAGTAGGGGAAAGAGAGCAGGTCTTTCCCTTTATTGCTAATTGGAATAAAAAAGAAGGCTTCCTTTCTCCATTTCAAATGACACCATCTTCAGACTGCTGAATAAATCCTTTATTTTTGACATTCAATGGAGGAGGAATTCAATTCCATACTATCAAGAGAGAGTCAAGGACGGTGTAATTGATACTCAGAATAACAAGGTAACCTATTTTCACAGGGAAGGTCATGAGAATGACAAAAAAGGACTTGAAAAATAGGCTGAGATACTGAAAACAGTGGCCACACAGTTAGATGGTAGCTAGTATTCTGCTGCTTTATTTTTTTCAAAAACAGGTAATATTTCTAAGAAGCTCAGCTGTATTAAAATTCAAATTATAAGAACACAAACAGATGGTATATTTTACAGACTAAAACATTATGTCCTTGCAAATTTTTCTGAAAGTGAAATAATATTCCTATTTCCCATAGTTCAGAAAATAATTTTGTGTTATATAAAATAAATGAATCCATGTTGTATAAAACCAATGAATAAGTATATACATAAACACAAAATGGAATTTGGACAAGTATGAATTTGGACAAATCCACAAATGTATTTACAGGATTAAGTCAATACTAAAATGTTATCATTTTCCTAAATCTAAATCTGAAAAAAACAAAGAGGTGGATAGAAGAAATGGAAGATATTTGAGATGGAAAAGGACACTGCAATCTACAGAAATCCTATCCTGAGTATGTTTCTCTATTTGTGTTGTGTTTGTAGGTGCCGTGGTGAGAAAAATAATATGTTGAGTATAAAATGATACTTATTCAAAGTGAGTCAGTTTATTATGTAAGTGTGAGTTTTCTTTACTTAGACTGAATTTAGACTTGGAAGACCATACAGGAGAGAGAAGAAATCCAATGAGACTGGTCCACATCATTGAGTTATCATCTCAGATATTCCCTTTTTTACTGAGGCTTCAGTGGTTCTCTGAGCCCAAAACAAAATCTCTTTCTTCATACTCCTGTAACATTTGTTTTCTAGGTATCTTGTGTTGCTGAATATATGGCACTATAGCTGTTGAAGCTCCTTGAATGCACAACTCTTGTCAAACTTAATTACCTCTATCTAAGATCAACCTCTTAAAATGAAAACTTAAGACAGCTATTTGCTGGAATTAGTATCACTATCCATACAGTAACACAAAACTGTTGAATGCATACTCTCTGCAAACATAGTTCTTGGCACCAACTTTTTAGCTCAAACTAAACAAAACATAGTTTCAAAATAGGAATATCTGAGAATAAAGGATCATTTCTTGTGTACCTGTTAAAGACAAGAGAAAAGCATAAATATTGGCTTTTTCCAAATAAAACATGAGTTGTGTTCCAAAAGAGGCATTGTTTTATGCCCTGTTAGCTGACCCCATGCTGCCTTGTATAAATTCCATTTATAATCTTGACTCTCTGTTGTTTGCTTTGTTGCTCTCCTTTTAGGTACCACCTCTCTAACCCCCCGCAGCTGTCTTGAGGTCTCCCCTTGGTTACCCCATTTTTTCTTCTCTCTCTCGACACTCTTACTAAACCTGTGACTTAAGATCACAGTTCTCTTCAGATGATTTGCAAATCTTTACTCCACCCCAATCCATGTCTTGAGATTCAGTCCCAGATTTCTAATTGTGGGCTGGACATACACCATAGGTCCTCCCCAGCTCTTCAACCTCAGTCGGGTCAATACTGAACTCATTGCCAGTCCTTCTAAATTATTTCTTCCAGTTCTTTTTTTTATGCATGAATTACGCCAGGCTCGCGTCAACCATGTTTAAATACTCAGCATTAACCTTGACTCTACCTCCTTCATTTTGCTCCCACATCCATTTATTATCTGAGCATTAATCTTCCTTTGGTAACATCTTTAGCATCCACTTTTCTTTTTTCATTTTTTTAACAACTTCATTGGAGTATAATTGCTTTACAATGGTGTGTTAGCTTCTGCTGTATAACAAAGTGAAGCAACTATACATATACATATATCCCCATATCTCCTCCCTCTTGCATCTCCCTCCCACCCTCCCTCTCCCTCCCCTCTAAGTGGACACAAAGCACTGAGCTGATCTCCCTGTGCTATGTGGCTGCTTCCCACTAGCTATCTATTTTACATTTGGGAGTGTATATATGTCCATGCCACTCTCTCACTGCATCCACTTTTTAAAATCCCACTAACAGTGCTACCTATCAGCTCCTCATAACTTTCCCTTGAATCCCTTTCTCAAGTCCAGTGATATATACCTCAAGTCCAGGTGCTTTTCAATCTTATTTCCTATTTCCCCCTTTTCAGCACCCTTTGCAAAATCAAACACTCCTGTTTGAAGTGTTCCTTCCTGGACCATGGGGGCTCATTTTCATAATATTCCCGAGCAAGAACAGAATATGTTTTTCTCCATCATCACATTTCTGCATCTCCCTCTTTGTCTTCAATTCTCTATTTAACAGTTATCTTTTCCACAGTGTCTTTTCCACCTTGAGGCCCAAGACCATTCCAAGTTCATCTTTAAAGTCCCAGTACCTAGCAAAATTTCACATGTATCCTAGTCGGTCAAGAACAATCTTTTTAAAAAGAATTAAATCCTCTCAAATAATGTCTTCTTCTGAACTTACTATAAAATATGTGTACTTTTATTGTTATTATTTAATATTCTTCCCTACCTTATATTTTTTTATGCACCGGTCTTATCTCTCCAACTAGAATATAAAGTCTTAGTTGGTAAGATTAATTTTTTTTATTCCCAAAGATCCAGAATAAATAATTTCATAGAGCAATATAAACTCAAACAAAATTTTCAAGGAAATATCTTTGGGATTTTTCCAAGGGAAATGTATTTATATAGCTATTGGTTTATGGAGTTAGGCACAAAATCTATTTCATCATTGTTGATGACATGTTAAGCTATGCACATTTTTTAAGTATAGTAGACAGTAATGTAGCATTATTAATATTTAAGTAAGGCATAGGAAAAATTATATAGTTTTTTTTTTTTACTATTGGTTTGCAATAGGAACAGTGGAATCAATTAGAAGGGTATAAAGAAGATTCATTATACAAATTCTGGTAGGAACTTCTGTGCCTTCTGTGATATTTAAAACACGAGTGCTTTATTATGTTGGAAATGGTTTTAAAATATGTATCTTTCATTTGCCTTGATCAATTACTGTTGTTCTTTTCTTCCTCATTTGACCTAGTTTGGTATATGATATGGCTCTCCACTGCAATGAAATGAAAATAACAAAGAATTATTTGAGAAATCCTGAGCTCAAGTGAGTGAAATACCATGTCTCATGCTAAATTATATCTGTTAACCTCATGTATTTATGTAGGAAATAGTTAATAACTGTGTGTTGAACACATGCTAAGTTCTTTAACTTGGATATTGGATCCTTCACTTGTCTAGCTCTTGAGATGCACATTAAACCCTTGTGAACATGCGTGTCAGCCTGCCTACACATCCACATACCCACACACATTTATTTATCATTCCATGCTTTCCTGGCTCAAAGTAACCACCCAACTCACTCCTCACTTAAAATCCTACGCAAAAGTCTCATAACCTCACGTTTCAGCCACAGCAAATCTGCTCCGTGCTATGACATGCTCTTTAATCTGATGGGAAATCCAAGAAGAATGTATAATCTAAGACTTTTCTTCACATGGGATGTACTATTTTGGCTGCGAGAACAAGGCCTCCAACATAGCATTCATTCTAAAGAAATCTCCCCTTATCACAGCCTGCCTTGAAGAAGAATGTGAAAGGCTTTCCATAATTTTATTTTCTTTAATGTGTCAGCTAAAAGTACATATTCTTCCTTTGTGATTTTATTACATAATAATCCTTAAAATACTAAATAAAAAATGTTAAGATTTTTTTAAAGAAAACTGCAGTAACTGAATTGCACACACATGCATTTCCTTTGAACTCTAGGTATTCTATCAAATTGCCAAGAAAGAATTGTGTAGTCTTTTTTATTACCCTTGTAAATGTAGCCAGACACTATGATGTGATGGGTGCATCCAATAAATAGGGTAAATAAGAAAGTTTATAGCACAGCTCTTTTCAGGGAGCCTTAAAAAGACCAGGCAACTGAGCCATCACATGACAGCTAGTTCCAGACGAGTCCTAAAGCACTAAAACTAAGCAGGCATTCCCATGTAATCAAACTGCCATGGCTCTAGTAGTTGTGATTGGAAAATATGGGGGCTTCTTCTTCCTTTCTGGCTCCTACCTCCTTTAAAAACTGATTACATCTCACAGAAAGATCCTGAACTTGTCCTGTAAGAGAGGAAAAACATACCAAGATTTTGTTTGATTTAAGACCACTGGACAAAAATTCCCCTTAGAAAGAGCCAGAGAATGTCATTAGACAATATGAGCTCAGATTTCTATGTCCTGACACTATGGTTAAAACAAAAGTATAAAGAACCTGGGTGTTGCCCTTTGAAGCGTTAGCTTATTTTGATCACTGAAGCCAGAAACATTTTCCTGAAATGTGCAGACAGACAACAAAGTACTGCAGAGTGTGCCAGCAATAGTCTTGCTTCCTCGTTTCTAAAACATAAGCATAGAATTCAGATTCTCTGCTGTCTTGGAATGCCATTTAAGTTACCAATACTTGGCTTTAAGTATATAGTGTCAGCATACTCTTAACTGCTTTAGAAAACTACAAACAACCACTGACAAGTTGGTTTCCATTGCATACCCACTAGCTCCAGGAAAAAAATGAAAGAAAATGCCTTACTGGATGTATTAGCATGCCCATGGTTGGAAATGTTTGTTGAAATTTTCCATTTCCAAAATTAACTTTTCCATACTATAGAACAATTGAGATGATGAGACTCTAACAATTGTTGAGCACCTACTGTATGCCAAGCACTGATCCAGGTAGTTTTACAGCCTACCCAATCCTCCAAAGTTCAACTTTGGGAAGAGTGTTGTCCCTATCAAGGAGGCATTTGGTGGCTTTCCATACAGGAAATTGTCATGGTTTTATAGAAGGTTAAACGTATTTTCTGTTCCTTTTCTGATCAAGAAGCAGCCCACCCCTGGAAAGAGCAGGGCATCGGTTTGGTCACTCTCAATAAACTCTCTCTTCAAAACAAACAAATAAAAACAGTTATAGTGTCTCTTATCAAGAAATCCTTAATGTATTGTTACATATGATTTGATGCCTGAACTGGGTCTACCCTACTAGAGATTGACACTAAAGGTTCTGGTATCCAGGGGGGTTGAATGAAGTGGCATCCATTACAACACTGTACAAAACCAGACTTATTTTTGTTCTGTTACTAATATGTCACACCCCCAGTAGCTCTCAAGGCTGTGCACATACCATCATCACCTGAGGATCACTGAAAAATGCACGTCCCTGGGCTCCTGCCCAGACTTTCAGAATTCATGATGGATTCTTCTGAGCAACCAAATTTGAAAAACTACATTAGAATTTCACATGTAGAATCTAAGTAGATTCTTGCAAAATTTCTATAGGCAGCATTTTCACTCATATTTCTACAGAAAAAGAATCAGGCTCAGAGATATACAGTAATAGCTTCAAAATTGTACACCTAACAGAATGGTAGGCTTCATATGATAAGCCAGGTAAGTCTGTATCTAAATCCAACATTCATTATATGTATCACACTATGTCTCCAGAAGGAAATCAAGTAGGGAGATATGTCAGACAATGAACTAAAAATAAAGCATCCTTAAATGAGGTCTTAGGTGATTCAAAGAAGCAATAATCGAGGAATCTCCAGGATCCCTTACAAGGTAATATTCATCAATTCGGTCAGTCAGCAGTCATAGTTTACTGAGCACCAACTATGTGCCAGGCACAGCACAGAGCAGAAGATGAAAATCAAAATAAGCTTAAGGTGTTTACAACCTAATAGCAACAAAAAATGGGGTTTTAGAACAATGTATCTTCATGCCCCACTGGGTTTCCATAAAGCAGGCTATTGTGGATTGAATTGCATGCCCCCAAAAGATATCAAGTCGTAATTCCTGGTACCTGTGAATGTGACCTTATTGAAAATAGTTCTTGTGATATAATTAAGATGTAAGTCAGGAAAAGGTTATACTGGAGTAGGGTGGGCCCATATCCAATATGATTAGGGTCCTTATAAGAAGAAACGAAGAAACACACACACATATACACACACACACACAGAAGGTCATGTGGAGATACAGATATGCAGAGAGAAGACACCAGAATTTGAAGTTAAACAGTTGCAAACCAAGGAATGCCATTGCTGGCAACGCCAAAGGCTAAGAGAATGGCATGGAACGGATTCTCCCCTAGAGCCTTCACGGAGAACATGACCTTACCAACCTCGAGTTTGGACTTCTATCTTCCAGAACTACTAGAGAATAAATGTATTTAGTTCAAGCCACCCAGTGTGTGGTATTTTGCTATGGCAGCCTGAGGAAACTAATACACAGGGGTTCTCTGTATTTTGATGTCATTACTCTTTATATTCTGAAAAATGATTGAAGACTCCAAAGAGCCTTTGTTTTTATAGTCTTCCTCTATCAATATTTACTGTCTAAAAAATTAAATCTAGTACATTTAAAAAATAGTAACTAGTTCATTTAAATTAATAATATACCCATTGTAGTTAAATAATATATTTTAAAATAACTATACTTTTTAAAAGACAGAAGAGTTCAGTTCGAAGAGTGGCATTGTTTTACATTTTTGCAAATCTTTTTAATGTCTGGCTTAAGAGAAGACAGCTGGTTTCTCATATCGGCTTCTGCTTTCAATCTGCTTCAATATGTTGTTCTGGGTGAACTATATTAAGGAAACATGGCCTTACACAGATCTATAGTTGGAAGAGAGGAATGTTTATGTAACAGTCTTTCCAGGTATTTGTAGATATTCTTCTTTGATGCTAGACTCAAACTCATTAAGTGTTAGTGTCTTAAAGTTAGTTGTGGGAATTCTCTGGTGGTCCAGTGGTTTAGACTTCGCCTTCCAATGCAGGGAGTGTGGGTTCAATCCCTGGTTGGGGGGCCAGGATCCCACATGCCTCATAGCCAAAAAACCAAACATAAAACAGAAGCAATATTGAACAAATTCAATGAAGACTAAAAATTGTTCACATCAAAAAAATCTTTAAAAAAAAAGTTCGTTGCAATATGGAATCTGAAGTTTTATAATTTTTTTTTTTTGCATTTTGTTCTATTGATTCCATTGATCTACCTTGCACTTTGAATGAATCCTTTACATGTACAAAGTTTGGTAGCATCATGATCCCTTGAAAAATATTGGACCAGTCACTTCTGTGGATCTTCCAAACACTGGCAAATTCTGTTATACAATATAAAAGAAATCACACCCTCTAATGTGAATAATATCAACTAAAAATTCTTTAAGGATTGAGAAAATGTCAAGCTCATTATGGCCAATATAATTATTTTCCAAAATTGTAGTTTGGATTGGAATCTTAAATTATATAATTGGCAGTTAATACTCTTAGTGGCTATCCTTGAAGTGAGGTAGCCCTTTCATCCAGTTTGAGAACATGTTTGTTACACACTCAAGTCTGGATGAAGTGTGTATCAGGCATTCTTTCAAGTAAACACCATATTCTACAACAAAAGTTGATAGTTCAGCTGGCACCTCAAACACACACCATTCCCCAAATCAACCAATGTAATTTAATATGAAACAGAGGTGTTTTTTGTGGACTTCCCTTATAGAGAATATTTTAAAATGTCCATTCAAGTTCCAAAATATAACATTAATATATTTTATGGCTTCTGAGATAACAAGAAGAATACAGGAAGAACACAGTATATGAGGAAGTATAAATGATCTATGATCTGTTTCTAGTTCAGGAGATGCCTGACAACTGGACAAAAATCTTTCTCAATCATTTGCTAGCTGTGTGAGCTGAGATTTTTTTAAATGTTGTGGGTTTTAGCTTCTTTACTAATTAAAATTTTTTAAAAATCCTGTAGCTTTGTTAAAAGTGTTAAAGTTGACTATTTATAAGGCACCCAGCATGGCGCCTGAGATTTGATAGGCAGGAAAAGAAAAATTGAGTCCTTCATCACAGACCTCCTTTGACAGAGATGCTGCCTCCAGTCCTGAGGGCTGTTAACTTCACAAGGGTTCTAGGTCAAGGTTAATGTCTAGGCAGTTGACATTAGACCATGATTCACCTACATGCATCTGAATTTTCCCAGATATAAGACCAACTTTGTATGTTTCCCTCTTGGATGGAAGGTGACTGGTACACAAATAGGAGACAATTTAAAAAAAACATATTTTTGAGTATTCAGATGTGATTTGATGTTGGAGCAAAAAGTCAAAGTTCTCAGGAAAATATAGGATGTAAATCATAGAGGAAAGGATAAGTCTTGAACAGTAAGGACCACACTTCCTTACTGACAGAGTAGGAAAAAATAGGACAGAGTAGGAAGAAATAAAGAGGTGAATGTAGGTAAATTCTCATGGGATTGAAATTGAATAGAAGCACGTTTGGTATGTTGTCTTTTCACTACCAGGCAGGGACTGTGGTCTCTGAATTGCCTTCAGGATAGTGTGGATATGATGGAGTACAAGGTCTTGGGCTGACTTAAGGAACATCAGACTGGCCAGTGGTCCAGAAGCATGACTACTAACCCAGGGCATGAAGCCAAAGGGCTCATCCTTGCACCCAGAGTTTACTGCAATGTCGAGCTAACAGAGGACAGGAGAGTCATCTCATACTCTAGAGGACACTGCCCTACCCCCTTAGAACCTCGATTGTTCCATGTTGTGAGATTCTATAGTGCAGTTTCTTTGCTATGCAGCTGAAAGAACCCAATTCAGCTTATTTTATTCCAGTGAGAAAAATCTGGGGAATATTTGATAACACAACTCCAGTTCATCCTCTTGTTGCATTAAAATATTTGCGTTTTCTATACATGATTCAACAGATGCAATGAGATGCTTTATTGGCCTCTAACTCAAAAGAGATATACATGATGTCATAGTCATAAAGCCTTGAACCCCAAGTTTTATCAAATGACAGAGTTACCTGTGGAGACAGAGAAATCGAAATCTATGTTTCCACCAGCATCTGATATATAGTGACTAAAGTTTTTAACATTTTATTTTTTCCATGGGGAGACAGAACTAAGAAAGTATGAATCTTAAAATGCTAAGTTATCCATGAGCTATCAAAAATAGAGTTATGGGAATTCCTAAGCCTTGTTATTTTCCACCGAAAGAAATCACCTTACTGAAGATGGTTTCTTAACTTTGTTGTTTTAAATATATTTCAAGAAACTCATTTGTATTACCATTTCGTAGTGGTTATCTCCTAAGATCAAGGATCCCTAAAACACAATTACATCTTGATGGAAGTATTTGTAATCGTATGTTAATTTGAAAATATTTTTGTTTTCTCCCTTCTGCTCATTTCCCAAGTTTGTAAAAGTTGTTTATAGTGTCAGAAACAAAGGTACACATTGGCCTCTTTTCTCTCTCCGTTTAATAAAATTGTCTTCTTTGCTAAATATGAGTCAACTGAGAAAGTTTTGCTCAGATATACTACAAGAAGTTCCACAGAGTGAGTTTGAGATCATTTGATTTTATTTCTGCCACACTCACCGCCTCAGGGATTAATATGGCAGAAACTTATCACATTGGCTGATTTATGATTAATTTGTTTATCACGCAGAAAAACATGCATAGAAATTGATTGATTTCATTTGAATATAGAGGCCCTATTGTAAGCAGAAAATCTCACCTGAATGACTTTATGTGTATTTCTCCTTTTGCCAGGAAGAAAGCATCTAATCTTTTTATCTCCAGACTTATGACTTGCTTTACTACTCTCTTCCTTCAAGAATCAGTTCACCTGTTGCCTTTTCCTACAGTATTTATTATATATTTTTTTAGTACATCTTTATTGGAGTATAATTGTTTCACAATAGTATGTTAGTTTCTGCTGCACAACAAAATGAATCAGCCATATGCATACATATGTCCCCATATCCCCTCCCTCTTGAGCCTCCCTCCCACCCTCCTTAAGCACCTTTTTTTTAGCTTTGCTCCTACCTATATCAGAGTACTCAATCAAATCTATCACTTCATTATCACCTTATGTACTTACATATCTTTCCCAATAGACTGTGAGGGGATTAGGATGAAGAAAACTCTTTTTTTTTTTTTTTTTGAGCTGTTGTACCCAAACAATGGAGCTTTTATTGAACAGACATTTTAAAAAAGCATCTATAATTAATACATAATTGACTGATGAGAAATCTAATTCCATTTCCAACAGATGATTGTTATTAATAGGGCCAGGATACTTTTCATCCCATTGTAAATAGGATTTAGCTACATGCTCTCATTTTTCGGGTTAATTACATGGAAAGAATCAACCCCTCCAGCAAATACTGGTACAAAAACTTCAGTATGCTTTCCAACTGCTGTTCCTATAGCCACTTCCCTGCAAAAATAATTTGACCTTCATAAGCTATTTATAAAAGACTCCAGTTCAGATGAGGATTATTATTTATTTTTATGTTGTAAATCTATGTTAGAAAAGTAGATGGCTAGTTGGAGTGAGAGCCTTTTTAGACTGACAAAGAGAAAAGAGATTTTTGCCATGGGAACAAAATCAGGATGATTTTCCCCTCTTCCTCTTAGACTATATGATATATAAAGCCTCCAGAGACAAAGCTGATGAGTAATTAGAGTTTTATGAAGCAGAAAAATAGCTTTGATTCTAGACAATACAGAGAGTAATGCAATTAACCCCCATGGTAAAGATTTTCAAAAGTAGAGTAAAGAAGCAGATTAATTTGTCAATTTTCAAACATTTTACAAAGAAAATGACATTATGCAGATCTTATACTATTTTTTATAAACTGGCAGACTTTTATTGCTCCAGCCTTTTTTTTTTTTTTTTCTATATTATTACTCTGCTTTTCTGTACTTGACCATCAGTGCTGGTCTAACTACTCCAAGCACTATTCTGCCTGCAGCCAAGTTGAGTATGACCTCATGAACTCTTGGGTTTCTTCTCTCCATCTCTATGAAGTAGGTGGGGTCTTCAAAATCATCTTTTACAATCAGAGCACCTACAGACTTTAGTTAATAGATCTGAGATTTAATTTTCTCAGTGTGAGGACTGTGATTTGGTTTAATCATTTATTCTCATTATACAGTACCATTCTTATGCATGGTACTACATAAATAATAATACTGAGAATAATAGCTACATCTCTCTAGATTAAACAAGACAGCTATTGAATGTTTAATTAAAAGGAAAGTGATAATAAGGACATATTTCCAGAGATTCAATCAAGTTGTGACACATACACAATCTACCAAATAAGCCATCATAACATAATTAAAATTTTAAATAATTAGTTATTGTAATAAGTGCATAGTTAAACTGATTTAATATTATCTGATTCCCTGAGGATATATTTCCATAAAAGATGAGCTGGAGTAATATTTCTCATTAGAGATAGTACTGTGTTTTCATTTATAAATGGTGGAAGTATGAAAAAGTAGCCTACTTATCTAAAGATGTCAGATATTTAATTTTTAAAATCATCAATAAAATACCATTGCAGAATTCAAAATGGCAGTAAGTTTTGGGTTTAGGGGCAAAGAGTTTAAAAAACATCTGGAGATGCTGAAATAACCTGCATTCATTTATGTTATTTAGGTTGTAAAATCATATTCAATCTTGACCCACTCAGGAAATCTAACATAAACGTCCTGCTGATTTTGACAGTCATACAGCAAAAACACCCTCTAATGAGCATTTAATAGTCACCAAAAGTTTTGCATTAAGTACAAAGCCCTTTTGATTACTTTTTCCACTAATTTAAAGTAAATGCTTTTACAGATGGCATATGTTAGGCCGCAGAACGTGTGTCGCATTCATATGCAGTCACTGAAAATAGATTCCAGCTTTAGTAGAAAGATTGTACCAAAAAGATCAAACACGAAACACTGAGTAAACGTTTACCAGTGATGCATTTTCTTTAAACCTCTCCCTAAATACCCAATAAGAGAGTACCATGCTTGGGGTCTGAACAGTAATTGAGAAATACTGTGGCAAATTAACACCTACAACAAAATGATCTAGACAAAGAAATCGAGTTCTTCATCCTACCTCTCATCTTCCTAAGTGTAGAAGCATATAATATTTCAGTTCCCTTCAAACTGTATTGTATTACATACATGAAAAATGCCATGAAATGCTTTCAGATGGTAGAGGTGATCAGGAAAATAACAAGGACATATTACAAAGAAAAACAAAAGAAAGGCAAAATTTGCCTTATAGACTGATAAATGAATAATGCTCTGGTTTTAACTAATAGAGTTATTATCATTGTTATTATTTTTATTAGTCCCTTCTGGTGTACAAAAACATTATAACAAAGAGCTTATATAAACAATACATTATGATGTTATGTAACTGAATTTCATCTATACATTAGAAAGATCATACAATCAGAAAACATGAAATGAACCCAATTTTATGGATGCCTAAATAACTTCCTTTTCAATACTTTGGGAAGCTCACTAGCTGGCCCATGGAGAACTATAGAGTCTGTTGGAATCTCAAATGACTCCCCTGTAAACAAAAGGTGAGACCATACCCCACACTTGCCAATATTCAAGGAGCATCTGCTTAAAAATACAGAAAGCTAGCCATTCTGATATGTTAGTGACACTAATTTTTACATTTGGCATCTCAAGAGTGTTAATGGAACTACAGAAGTTAAGAAAGTTGCAATATGGGGTGAGTTCCAGCACTTAGTTTCACGTTTAGTATTACTGTGGAAATTGAGTGGTATAATAAATTTATTTGAAGAGTTTCTCTTAAATCTTTCATTTACTAAATGAAATGTACTTAAATCTGACATTTACAAAAATGGCCTGAGATATTTAGCAGCATCCCTGGCTTCTACCCACTAAATGACAGTAGCATCCTTCACCCTTGGTTGGGACAATCAAAAATTCTCCAAACCTTGCCAAATGCCAGCTGGGATGCAAAGCATCACCCAGTCGAAAACCAGTGAAATAGATGAATCTGGCTGAAATAGTAGAATAATCAATGCACTGAGGATACATTATATATGAGGATCTAAAACGTATTTGAAACCCTGATAATTTTCCATGCTACTTAATGTGACCTTATGATTTTTCAGTCCATTCTAAAATCCCAAGTCTTGGTTATTTTAGCTAATATGCATCCTATTCGAAATAGCCTAGGAGGATTTCTAATTTTTTTTTTCAGTGTCCTTCCATAGCAAGGAATCCAGTTTCTTAAAAGTCTTTGAGAATTTGAAGATTAGAATGAAACAGGTAGGAGGAGATTGACAAAAACCTTCCCATATGACAAGTGGAAAGAACTGGGATGATTATCCTGTAAGTGGAGGTTAGACATATTAGCTGCTCTAAATATTTAAAGCAATAGTATTATGAGATAGTGGATTACAGTAATCCAGGTCTGTATGCAAAATATTTATTAAGCACCTTCGATATGCCAAGTGATTTGGCTGTGTTCTGGAACTAAATAAATAATGTACTCTCTATGATTTGACACATACACAATTAAGACACGCAAATATGCACAACATTCTTTTGTTTATTAAGAAATAGGTGATTATATATATGTATAAATATGAAGGATGAATGAATAAATGCATGCAAAGGTTTATACTTGAAAATATTTAATATCCAATGTAATACTGCTTCTTTACAAATGAGCAAGCATATTTTTTCTTCTGGTATCGAACTCAATTAATTAACACAACAGGTACTCAGCAATATTTTTTTAAATGTGCCTAATGTAATTTACTCTTTATGTTCAGTTGTAATTACCAAGATTTATTTCAACACACCTAACAGGTAGAATGAAGCTGGATTCAGTAGTAGCTTAGTCCATGGGGTTATTACTATGCTTACACTCTTTCTTCTCTTAGAAGTTACAAGTTTAAATACACACACATGCACACACACACACACACATTCATGTGTATTTCCCTGAATGGCTCAAGGTAGTAACAAGATTTTCCAGTAGTTCTTTATTTTCAGTTTTTAGTAAAGAAAGACAAATAATGACCAAAGCCTAAGAAGATAGCAGTTAAATAATTTCATTCACCAAGAGGATGAACTTTTTGAGGATTATTTCAGTACAAACTTTGGGTCTTTATCTATTTGTTCTTATCCATTAATATTCTCCAATGTAAAATCAAAGTTCTAATCTGGTCCCACAAATGACCCATTTGCTTACATGGAGAAGTCACACTTCTTAATAGTGTACTTATCCAAGAAAAAAATGTAATTCACACATCTACTCTTCTAGAAAGCACTTACCAAGACCCCAGGCCAACTTGACCTTTCTATTCTCTGGATTCTATTGCACTTGCTGTCTGTATGATAGCACCTTGATCAAGCACCCTCATGTGATTAAAAGGAAATATAATTCTTTGGAGCTAAATTATATGTAATATAAAATGATATATAGCTATTATTTTTTAAATGAAAGTAATTCCATGAGATTTTGAGAAAAAATTTCTAAATATTTATACATTTTAGTAACCAGTCACATACTACATATAAAAATTCTTAGATAGAAGGGATTCAGAGCAGTTGCTTATATTTTCTTTCTATCAGAGTACAATTCTAATTAAACTTCAGAGGTAAAATAATAAACTGTGACTGATTAATTTAACCAGCAGTTATGGTTGAACTAGTTTTATCTGACCCCTAATTTAACATAATGACTGCATCAATAAGAATAGACAAAGAATAATAAAATTAGAAAATATTTATTACCTCATTCATTTTAAAAATTTCCTTCAATTTTTTGTTATGTTAATGTAAATATATGACCAACTCTAAATTTGTGTATTGGGCAAGACTCACATTTCTGGTTCTCGATTATGTAGAAATTGATTATTTATACCTAATCAGTTAGAATAAAGCTATATTTTATTTATTATTATTATTTTTAATTTATTCTTATCCTTTCTCTTTACAAATGTCTTCAAAGATGATATTATCAAAACTATTACTCAGAGTAAAAGATTAATCCTTAATGTAAAACTTGGGAAAAGAAAGTCCATAGGAAGAAATTTACAGAATGTCATAATAGT